>NC_065450.1:90894811-91103358 GCF_917563875.1 Diabrotica virgifera virgifera | reverse complement strand
ATGAACAGATTTTTATGAAATTTTACATGTATATTCTAGCGGTCTGGGAATAGGATAATATGGAGTTTCATACCCGTACGTCATAAGGGGTGTTGCCCCCCCTGATATATTTTTTTAATTTTTGGAAAAACCGTTTTTTACTATTTTTATGAGATGTAGAAGCAAAAGATACATACAATCCTAAATTTTCAATTTTTTATCTCAGACCGTTATTTTTTAATAGCCATTTAAATATTTTACATCTATATATATAAAAGAAAGTCGATGTTGTGTTAGTTACACCATTTATAACTCGAGAACGACTGAACAGATTTTTATGAAATTTTACATGTATATTCTAGCGGTCTGGGAATAGGATAATATGGAGTTTCATACCCGTACGTCATAAGGGGTGTTGCCCCCCTTGATATATTTTTTTAATTTTTGGAAAAACCGTTTTTTACTATTTTTATGAGATGTAGAAGCAAAAGATACATACAATCCTAAATTTTCAATTTTTTATCTCAGACCGTTATTTTTTAATAGCCATTTAAATATTTTACATCTATATATATAAAAGAAAGTCGAGGTTGTGTTAGTTACACCATTTATAACTCGAGAACGACTGAACAGATTTTTATGAAATTTTACATGTATATTCTAGCGGTCTGGGAATAGGATAATATGGAGTTTCATACCCGTACGTCATAAGGGGTGTTGCCCCCCCTGATATATTTTTTTAATTTTTGGAAAAACCGTTTTTTACTATTTTTATGAGATGTAGAAGCAAAAGATACATACAATCCTAAATTTTCAATTTTTTATCTCAGGCCGTTATTTTTTAATAGCCATTTAAATATTTTACATCTATATATATAAAAGAAAGTCGATGTTGTGTTAGTTACACCATTTATAACTCGAGAACGACTGAACAGATTTTTATGAAATTTTACATGTATATTCTAGCGGTCTGGGAATAGGATAATATGGAGTTTCATACCCGTACGTCATAAGGGGTGTTGCCCCCCTTGATATATTTTTTTAATTTTTGGAAAAACCGTTTTTTACTATTTTTATGAGATGTAGAAGCAAAAGATACATACAATCCTAAATTTTCAATTTTTTATCTCAGACCGTTATTTTTTAATAGCCATTTAAATATTTTACATCTATATATATAAAAGAAAGTCGAGGTTGTGTTAGTTACACCATTTATAACTCGAGAACGACTGAACAGATTTTTATGAAATTTTACATGTATATTCTAGCGGTCTGGGAATAGGATAATATGGAGTTTCATACCCGTACGTCATAAGGGGTGTTGCCCCCCCTGATATATTTTTTTAATTTTTGGAAAAACCGTTTTTTACTATTTTTATGAGATGTAGAAGCAAAAGATACATACAATCCTAAATTTTCAATTTTTTATCTCAGGCCGTTATTTTTTAATAGCCATTTAAATATTTTACATCTATATATATAAAAGAAAGTCGATGTTGTGTTAGTTACACCATTTATAACTCGAGAACGACTGAACAGATTTTTATGAAATTTTACATGTATATTCTAGCGGTCTGGGAATAGGATAATATGGAGTTTCATACCCGTACGTCATAAGGGGTGTTGCCCCCCTTGATATATTTTTTTAATTTTTGGAAAAACCGTTTTTTACTATTTTTATGAGATGTAGAAGCAAAAGATACATACAATCCTAAATTTTCAATTTTTTATCTCAGACCGTTATTTTTTAATAGCCATTTAAATATTTTACATCTATATATATAAAAGAAAGTCGAGGTTGTGTTAGTTACACCATTTATAACTCGAGAACGACTGAACAGATTTTTATGAAATTTTACATGTATATTCTAGCGGTCTGGGAATAGGATAATATGGAGTTTCATACCCGTACGTCATAAGGGGTGTTGCCCCCCCTGATATATTTTTTTAATTTTTGGAAAAACCGTTTTTTACTATTTTTATGAGATGTAGAAGCAAAAGATACATACAATCCTAAATTTTCAATTTTTTATCTCAGACCGTTATTTTTTAATAGCCATTTAAATATTTTACATCTATATATATAAAAGAAAGTCGAGGTTGTGTTAGTTACACCATTTATAACTCGAGAACGACTGAACAGATTTTTATGAAATTTTACATGTATATTCTAGCGGTCTGGGAATAGGATAATATGGAGTTTCATACCCGTACGTCATAAGGGGTGTTGCCCCCCCTGATATATTTTTTTAATTTTTGGAAAAACCGTTTTTTACTATTTTTATGAGATGTAGAAGCAAAAGATACATACAATCCTAAATTTTCAATTTTTTATCTCAGACCGTTATTTTTTAATAGCCATTTAAATATTTTACATCTATATATATAAAAGAAAGTCGATGTTGTGTTAGTTACACCATTTATAACTCGAGAACGACTGAACAGATTTTTATGAAATTTTACATGTATATTCTAGCGGTCTGGGAATAGGATAATATGGAGTTTCATACCCGTACGTCATAAGGGGTGTTGCCCCCCTTGATATATTTTTTTAATTTTTGGAAAAACCGTTTTTTACTATTTTTATGAGATGTAGAAGCAAAAGATACATACAATCCTAAATTTTCAATTTTTTATCTCAGACCGTTATTTTTTAATAGCCATTTAAATATTTTACATCTATATATATAAAAGAAAGTCGAGGTTGTGTTAGTTACACCATTTATAACTCGAGAACGACTGAACAGATTTTTATGAAATTTTACATGTATATTCTAGCGGTCTGGGAATAGGATAATATGGAGTTTCATACCCGTACGTCATAAGGGGTGTTGCCCCCCCTGATATATTTTTTTAATTTTTGGAAAAACCGTTTTTTACTATTTTTATGAGATGTAGAAGCAAAAGATACATACAATCCTAAATTTTCAATTTTTTATCTCAGGCCGTTATTTTTTAATAGCCATTTAAATATTTTACATCTATATATATAAAAGAAAGTCGATGTTGTGTTAGTTACACCATTTATAACTCGAGAACGACTGAACAGATTTTTATGAAATTTTACATGTATATTCTAGCGGTCTGGGAATAGGATAATATGGAGTTTCATACCCGTACGTCATAAGGGGTGTTGCCCCCCTTGATATATTTTTTTAATTTTTGGAAAAACCGTTTTTTACTATTTTTATGAGATGTAGAAGCAAAAGATACATACAATCCTAAATTTTCAATTTTTTATCTCAGACCGTTATTTTTTAATAGCCATTTAAATATTTTACATCTATATATATAAAAGAAAGTCGAGGTTGTGTTAGTTACACCATTTATAACTCGAGAACGACTGAACAGATTTTTATGAAATTTTACATGTATATTCTAGCGGTCTGGGAATAGGATAATATGGAGTTTCATACCCGTACGTCATAAGGGGTGTTGCCCCCCCTGATATATTTTTTTAATTTTTGGAAAAACCGTTTTTTACTATTTTTATGAGATGTAGAAGCAAAAGATACATACAATCCTAAATTTTCAATTTTTTATCTCAGACCGTTATTTTTTAATAGCCATTTAAATATTTTACATCTATATATATAAAAGAAAGTCGAGGTTGTGTTAGTTACACCATTTATAACTCGAGAACGACTGAACAGATTTTTATGAAATTTTACATGTATATTCTAGCGGTCTGGGAATAGGACAATATGGAGTTTCATACCCGTACGTCATAAGGGGTGTTGCCCCCCCTGATATATTTTTTTAATTTTTGGAAAAACCGTTTTTTACTATTTTTATGAGATGTAGAAGCAAAAGATACATACAATCCTAAATTTTCAATTTTTTATCTCAGACCGTTATTTTTTAATAGCCATTTAAATATTTTACATCTATATATATAAAAGAAAGTCGATGTTGTGTTAGTTACACCATTTATAACTCGAGAACGACTGAACAGATTTTTATGAAATTTTACATGTATATTCTAGCGGTCTGGGAATAGGATAATATGGAGTTTCATACCCGTACGTCATAAGGGGTGTTGCCCCCCTTGATATATTTTTTTAATTTTTGGAAAAACCGTTTTTTACTATTTTTATGAGATGTAGAAGCAAAAGATACATACAATCCTAAATTTTCAATTTTTTATCTCAGACCGTTATTTTTTAATAGCCATTTAAATATTTTACATCTATATATATAAAAGAAAGTCGAGGTTGTGTTAGTTACACCATTTATAACTCGAGAACGACTGAACAGATTTTTATGAAATTTTACATGTATATTCTAGCGGTCTGGGAATAGGATAATATGGAGTTTCATACCCGTACGTCATAAGGGGTGTTGCCCCCCCTGATATATTTTTTTAATTTTTGGAAAAACCGTTTTTTACTATTTTTATGAGATGTAGAAGCAAAAGATACATACAATCCTAAATTTTCAATTTTTTATCTCAGGCCGTTATTTTTTAATAGCCATTTAAATATTTTACATCTATATATATAAAAGAAAGTCGATGTTGTGTTAGTTACACCATTTATAACTCGAGAACGACTGAACAGATTTTTATGAAATTTTACATGTATATTCTAGCGGTCTGGGAATAGGATAATATGGAGTTTCATACCCGTACGTCATAAGGGGTGTTGCCCCCCTTGATATATTTTTTTAATTTTTGGAAAAACCGTTTTTTACTATTTTTATGAGATGTAGAAGCAAAAGATACATACAATCCTAAATTTTCAATTTTTTATCTCAGACCGTTATTTTTTAATAGCCATTTAAATATTTTACATCTATATATATAAAAGAAAGTCGAGGTTGTGTTAGTTACACCATTTATAACTCGAGAACGACTGAACAGATTTTTATGAAATTTTACATGTATATTCTAGCGGTCTGGGAATAGGATAATATGGAGTTTCATACCCGTACGTCATAAGGGGTGTTGCCCCCCCTGATATATTTTTTTAATTTTTGGAAAAACCGTTTTTTACTATTTTTATGAGATGTAGAAGCAAAAGATACATACAATCCTAAATTTTCAATTTTTTATCTCAGACCGTTATTTTTTAATAGCCATTTAAATATTTTACATCTATATATATAAAAGAAAGTCGATGTTGTGTTAGTTACACCATTTATAACTCGAGAACGACTGAACAGATTTTTATGAAATTTTACATGTATATTCTAGCGGTCTGGGAATAGGATAATATGGAGTTTCATACCCGTACGTCATAAGGGGTGTTGCCCCCCTTGATATATTTTTTTAATTTTTGGAAAAACCGTTTTTTACTATTTTTATGAGATGTAGAAGCAAAAGATACATACAATCCTAAATTTTCAATTTTTTATCTCAGACCGTTATTTTTTAATAGCCATTTAAATATTTTACATCTATATATATAAAAGAAAGTCGAGGTTGTGTTAGTTACACCATTTATAACTCGAGAACGACTGAACAGATTTTTATGAAATTTTACATGTATATTCTAGCGGTCTGGGAATAGGATAATATGGAGTTTCATACCCGTACGTCATAAGGGGTGTTGCCCCCCCTGATATATTTTTTTAATTTTTGGAAAAATCGTTTTTTACTATTTTTATGAGATGTAGAAGCAAAAGATACATACAATCCTAAATTTTCAATTTTTTATCTCAGGCCGTTATTTTTTAATAGCCATTTAAATATTTTACATCTATATATATAAAAGAAAGTCGATGTTGTGTTAGTTACACCATTTATAACTCGAGAACGACTGAACAGATTTTTATGAAATTTTACATGTATATTCTAGCGGTCTGGGAATAGGATAATATGGAGTTTCATACCCGTACGTCATAAGGGGTGTTGCCCCCCTTGATATATTTTTTTAATTTTTGGAAAAACCGTTTTTTACTATTTTTATGAGATGTAGAAGCAAAAGATACATACAATCCTAAATTTTCAATTTTTTATCTCAGACCGTTATTTTTTAATAGCCATTTAAATATTTTACATCTATATATATAAAAGAAAGTCGAGGTTGTGTTAGTTACACCATTTATAACTCGAGAACGACTGAACAGATTTTTATGAAATTTTACATGTATATTCTAGCGGTCTGGGAATAGGATAATATGGAGTTTCATACCCGTACGTCATAAGGGGTGTTGCCCCCCCTGATATATTTTTTTAATTTTTGGAAAAACCGTTTTTTACTATTTTTATGAGATGTAGAAGCAAAAGATACATACAATCCTAAATTTTCAATTTTTTATCTCAGACCGTTATTTTTTAATAGCCATTTAAATATTTTACATCTATATATATAAAAGAAAGTCGATGTTGTGTTAGTTACACCATTTATAACTCGAGAACGACTGAACAGATTTTTATGAAATTTTACATGTATATTCTAGCGGTCTGGGAATAGGATAATATGGAGTTTCATACCCGTACGTCATAAGGGGTGTTGCCCCCCTTGATATATTTTTTTAATTTTTGGAAAAACCGTTTTTTACTATTTTTATGAGATGTAGAAGCAAAAGATACATACAATCCTAAATTTTCAATTTTTTATCTCAGACCGTTATTTTTTAATAGCCATTTAAATATTTTACATCTATATATATATAAAAGAAAGTCGAGGTTGTGTTAGTTACACCATTTATAACTCGAGAACGACTGAACAGATTTTTATGAAATTTTACATGTATATTCTAGCGGTCTGGGAATAGGATAATATGGAGTTTCATACCCGTACGTCATAAGGGGTGTTGCCCCCCCTGATATATTTTTTTAATTTTTGGAAAAACCGTTTTTTACTATTTTTATGAGATGTAGAAGCAAAAGATACATACAATCCTAAATTTTCAATTTTTTATCTCAGGCCGTTATTTTTTAATAGCCATTTAAATATTTTACATCTATATATATAAAAGAAAGTCGATGTTGTGTTAGTTACACCATTTATAACTCGAGAACGACTGAACAGATTTTTATGAAATTTTACATGTATATTCTAGCGGTCTGGGAATAGGATAATATGGAGTTTCATACCCGTACGTCATAAGGGGTGTTGCCCCCCTTGATATATTTTTTTAATTTTTGGAAAAACCGTTTTTTACTATTTTTATGAGATGTAGAAGCAAAAGATACATACAATCCTAAATTTTCAATTTTTTATCTCAGACCGTTATTTTTTAATAGCCATTTAAATATTTTACATCTATATATATAAAAGAAAGTCGAGGTTGTGTTAGTTACACCATTTATAACTCGAGAACGACTGAACAGATTTTTATGAAATTTTACATGTATATTCTAGCGGTCTGGGAATAGGATAATATGGAGTTTCATACCCGTACGTCATAAGGGGTGTTGCCCCCCCTGATATATTTTTTTAATTTTTGGAAAAACCGTTTTTTACTATTTTTATGAGATGTAGAAGCAAAAGATACATACAATCCTAAATTTTCAATTTTTTATCTCAGACCGTTATTTTTTAATAGCCATTTAAATATTTTACATCTATATATATAAAAGAAAGTCGAGGTTGTGTTAGTTACACCATTTATAACTCGAGAACGACTGAACAGATTTTTATGAAATTTTACATGTATATTCTAGCGGTCTGGGAATAGGATAATATGGAGTTTCATACCCGTACGTCATAAGGGGTGTTGCCCCCCCTGATATATTTTTTTAATTTTTGGAAAAACCGTTTTTTACTATTTTTATGAGATGTAGAAGCAAAAGATACATACAATCCTAAATTTTCAATTTTTTATCTCAGACCGTTATTTTTTAATAGCCATTTAAATATTTTACATCTATATATATAAAAGAAAGTCGATGTTGTGTTAGTTACACCATTTATAACTCGAGAACGACTGAACAGATTTTTATGAAATTTTACATGTATATTCTAGCGGTCTGGGAATAGGATAATATGGAGTTTCATACCCGTACGTCATAAGGGGTGTTGCCCCCCTTGATATATTTTTTTAATTTTTGGAAAAACCGTTTTTTACTATTTTTATGAGATGTAGAAGCAAAAGATACATACAATCCTAAATTTTCAATTTTTTATCTCAGACCGTTATTTTTTAATAGCCATTTAAATATTTTACATCTATATATATAAAAGAAAGTCGAGGTTGTGTTAGTTACACCATTTATAACTCGAGAACGACTGAACAGATTTTTATGAAATTTTACATGTATATTCTAGCGGTCTGGGAATAGGATAATATGGAGTTTCATACCCGTACGTCATAAGGGGTGTTGCCCCCCCTGATATATTTTTTTAATTTTTGGAAAAACCGTTTTTTACTATTTTTATGAGATGTAGAAGCAAAAGATACATACAATCCTAAATTTTCAATTTTTTATCTCAGGCCGTTATTTTTTAATAGCCATTTAAATATTTTACATCTATATATATAAAAGAAAGTCGATGTTGTGTTAGTTACACCATTTATAACTCGAGAACGACTGAACAGATTTTTATGAAATTTTACATGTATATTCTAGCGGTCTGGGAATAGGATAATATGGAGTTTCATACCCGTACGTCATAAGGGGTGTTGCCCCCCTTGATATATTTTTTTAATTTTTGGAAAAACCGTTTTTTACTATTTTTATGAGATGTAGAAGCAAAAGATACATACAATCCTAAATTTTCAATTTTTTATCTCAGACCGTTATTTTTTAATAGCCATTTAAATATTTTACATCTATATATATAAAAGAAAGTCGAGGTTGTGTTAGTTACACCATTTATAACTCGAGAACGACTGAACAGATTTTTATGAAATTTTACATGTATATTCTAGCGGTCTGGGAATAGGATAATATGGAGTTTCATACCCGTACGTCATAAGGGGTGTTGCCCCCCCTGATATATTTTTTTAAATTTTGGAAAAACCGTTTTTTACTATTTTTATGAGATGTAGAAGCAAAAGATACATACAATCCTAAATTTTCAATTTTTTATCTCAGACCGTTATTTTTTAATAGCCATTTAAATATTTTACATCTATATATATAAAAGAAAGTCGAGGTTGTGTTAGTTACACCATTTATAACTCGAGAACGACTGAACAGATTTTTATGAAATTTTACATGTATATTCTAGCGGTCTGGGAATAGGATAATATGGAGTTTCATACCCGTACGTCATAAGGGGTGTTGCCCCCCCTGATATATTTTTTTAATTTTTGGAAAAACCGTTTTTTACTATTTTTATGAGATGTAGAAGCAAAAGATACATACAATCCTAAATTTTCAATTTTTTATCTCAGACCGTTATTTTTTAATAGCCATTTAAATATTTTACATCTATATATATAAAAGAAAGTCGATGTTGTGTTAGTTACACCATTTATAACTCGAGAACGACTGAACAGATTTTTATGAAATTTTACATGTATATTCTAGCGGTCTGGGAATAGGATAATATGGAGTTTCATACCCGTACGTCATAAGGGGTGTTGCCCCCCTTGATATATTTTTTTAATTTTTGGAAAAACCGTTTTTTACTATTTTTATGAGATGTAGAAGCAAAAGATACATACAATCCTAAATTTTCAATTTTTTATCTCAGACCGTTATTTTTTAATAGCCATTTAAATATTTTACATCTATATATATAAAAGAAAGTCGAGGTTGTGTTAGTTACACCATTTATAACTCGAGAACGACTGAACAGATTTTTATGAAATTTTACATGTATATTCTAGCGGTCTGGGAATAGGATAATATGGAGTTTCATACCCGTACGTCATAAGGGGTGTTGCCCCCCCTGATATATTTTTTTAATTTTTGGAAAAACCGTTTTTTACTATTTTTATGAGATGTAGAAGCAAAAGATACATACAATCCTAAATTTTCAATTTTTTATCTCAGGCCGTTATTTTTTAATAGCCATTTAAATATTTTACATCTATATATATAAAAGAAAGTCGATGTTGTGTTAGTTACACCATTTATAACTCGAGAACGACTGAACAGATTTTTATGAAATTTTACATGTATATTCTAGCGGTCAGGGAATAGGATAATATGGAGTTTCATACCCGTACGTCATAAGGGGTTTTGCCCCCCTTGATATATTTTTTTAATTTTTGGAAAAACCGTTTTTTACTATTTTTATGAGATGTAGAAGCAAAAGATACATACAATCCTAAATTTTCAATTTTTTATCTCAGACCGTTATTTTTTAATAGCCATTTAAATATTTTACATCTATATATATAAAAGAAAGTCGAGGTTGTGTTAGTTACACCATTTATAACTCGAGAACGACTGAACAGATTTTTATGAAATTTTACATGTATATTCTAGCGGTCTGGGAATAGGATAATATGGAGTTTCATACCCGTACGTCATAAGGGGTGTTGCCCCCCCTGATATATTTTTTTAATTTTTGGAAAAACCGTTTTTTACTATTTTTATGAGATGTAGAAGCAAAAGATACATACAATCCTAAATTTTCAATTTTTTATTTCAGACCGTTATTTTTTAATAGCCATTTAAATATTTTACATCTATATATATAAAAGAAAGTCGAGGTTGTGTTAGTTACACCATTTATAACTCGAGAACGACTGAACAGATTTTTATGAAATTTTACATGTATATTCTAGCGGTCTGGGAATAGGATAATATGGAGTTTCATACCCGTACGTCATAAGGGGTGTTGCCCCCCTGATATATTTTTTTAATTTTTGGAAAAACCGTTTTTTACTATTTTTATGAGATGTAGAAGCAAAAGATACATACAATCCTAAATTTTCAATTTTTTATCTCAGACCGTTATTTTTTAATAGCCATTTAAATATTTTACATCTATATATATAAAAGAAAGTCGATGTTGTGTTAGTTACACCATTTATAACTCGAGAACGACTGAACAGATTTTTATGAAATTTTACATGTATATTCTAGCGGTCTGGGAATAGGATAATATGGAGTTTCATACCCGTACGTCATAAGGGGTGTTGCCCCCCTTGATATATTTTTTTAATTTTTGGAAAAACCGTTTTTTACTATTTTTATGAGATGTAGAAGCAAAAGATACATACAATCCTAAATTTTCAATTTTTTATCTCAGACCGTTATTTTTTAATAGCCATTTAAATATTTTACATCTATATATATAAAAGAAAGTCGAGGTTGTGTTAGTTACACCATTTATAACTCGAGAACGACTGAACAGATTTTTATGAAATTTTACATGTATATTCTAGCGGTCTGGGAATAGGATAATATGGAGTTTCATACCCGTACGTCATAAGGGGTGTTGCCCCCCCTGATATATTTTTTTAATTTTTGGAAAAACCGTTTTTTACTATTTTTATGAGATGTAGAAGCAAAAGATACATACAATCCTAAATTTTCAATTTTTTATCTCAGGCCGTTATTTTTTAATAGCCATTTAAATATTTTACATCTATATATATAAAAGAAAGTCGATGTTGTGTTAGTTACACCATTTATAACTCGAGAACGACTGAACAGATTTTTATGAAATTTTACATGTATATTCTAGCGGTCTGGGAATAGGATAATATGGAGTTTCATACCCGTACGTCATAAGGGGTGTTGCCCCCCTTGATATATTTTTTTAATTTTTGGAAAAACCGTTTTTTACTATTTTTATGAGATGTAGAAGCAAAAGATACATACAATACTAAATTTTCAATTTTTTATCTCAGACCGTTATTTTTTAATAGCCATTTAAATATTTTACATCTATATATATAAAAGAAAGTCGAGGTTGTGTTAGTTACACCATTTATAACTCGAGAACGACTGAACAGATTTTTATGAAATTTTACATGTATATTCTAGCGGTCTGGGAATAGGATAATATGGAGTTTCATACCCGTACGTCATAAGGGGTGTTGCCCCCCCTGATATATTTTTTTAATTTTTGGAAAAACCGTTTTTTACTATTTTTATGAGATGTAGAAGCAAAAGATACATACAATCCTAAATTTTCAATTTTTTATCTCAGACCGTTATTTTTTAATAGCCATTTAAATATTTTACATCTATATATATAAAAGAAAGTCGAGGTTGTGTTAGTTACACCATTTATAACTCGAGAACGACTGAACAGATTTTTATGAAATTTTACATGTATATTCTAGCGGTCTGGGAATAGGATAATATGGAGTTTCATACCCGTACGTCATAAGGGGTGTTGCCCCCCCTGATATATTTTTTTAATTTTTGGAAAAACCGTTTTTTACTATTTTTATGAGATGTAGAAGCAAAAGATACATACAATCCTAAATTTTCAATTTTTTATCTCAGACCGTTATTTTTTAATAGCCATTTAAATATTTTACATCTATATATATAAAAGAAAGTCGATGTTGTGTTAGTTACACCATTTATAACTCGAGAACGACTGAACAGATTTTTATGAAATTTTACATGTATATTCTAGCGGTCTGGGAATAGGATAATATGGAGTTTCATACCCGTACGTCATAAGGGGTGTTGCCCCCCTTGATATATTTTTTTAATTTTTGGAAAAACCGTTTTTTACTATTTTTATGAGATGTAGAAGCAAAAGATACATACAATCCTAAATTTTCAATTTTTTATCTCAGACCGTTATTTTTTAATAGCCATTTAAATATTTTACATCTATATATATAAAAGAAAGTCGAGGTTGTGTTAGTTACACCATTTATAACTCGAGAACGACTGAACAGATTTTTATGAAATTTTACATGTATATTCTAGCGGTCTGGGAATAGGATAATATGGAGTTTCATACCCGTACGTCATAAGGGGTGTTGCCCCCCCTGATATATTTTTTTAATTTTTGGAAAAACCGTTTTTTACTATTTTTATGAGATGTAGAAGCAAAAGATACATACAATCCTAAATTTTCAATTTTTTATCTCAGGCCGTTATTTTTTAATAGCCATTTAAATATTTTACATCTATATATATAAAAGAAAGTCGATGTTGTGTTAGTTACACCATTTATAACTCGAGAACGACTGAACAGATTTTTATGAAATTTTACATGTATATTCTAGCGGTCTGGGAATAGGATAATATGGAGTTTCATACCCGTACGTCATAAGGGGTGTTGCCCCCCTTGATATATTTTTTTAATTTTTGGAAAAACCGTTTTTTACTATTTTTATGAGATGTAGAAGCAAAAGATACATACAATCCTAAATTTTCAATTTTTTATCTCAGACCGTTATTTTTTAATAGCCATTTAAATATTTTACATCTATATATATAAAAGAAAGTCGAGGTTGTGTTAGTTACACCATTTATAACTCGAGAACGACTGAACAGATTTTTATGAAATTTTACATGTATATTCTAGCGGTCTGGGAATAGGATAATATGGAGTTTCATACCCGTACGTCATAAGGGGTGTTGCCCCCCCTGATATATTTTTTTAATTTTTGGAAAAACCGTTTTTTACTATTTTTATGAGATGTAGAAGCAAAAGATACATACAATCCTAAATTTTCAATTTTTTATCTCAGACCGTTATTTTTTAATAGCCATTTAAATATTTTACATCTATATATATAAAAGAAAGTCGATGTTGTGTTAGTTACACCATTTATAACTCGAGAACGACTGAACAGATTTTTATGAAATTTTACATGTATATTCTAGCGGTCTGGGAATAGGATAATATGGAGTTTCATACCCGTACGTCATAAGGGGTGTTGCCCCCCTTGATATATTTTTTTAATTTTTGGAAAAACCGTTTTTTACTATTTTTATGAGATGTAGAAGCAAAAGATACATACAATCCTAAATTTTCAATTTTTTATCTCAGACCGTTATTTTTTAATAGCCATTTAAATATTTTACATCTATATATATAAAAGAAAGTCGAGGTTGTGTTAGTTACACCATTTATAACTCGAGAACGACTGAACAGATTTTTATGAAATTTTACATGTATATTCTAGCGGTCTGGGAATAGGATAATATGGAGTTTCATACCCGTACGTCATAAGGGGTGTTGCCCCCCCTGATATATTTTTTTAATTTTTGGAAAAATCGTTTTTTACTATTTTTATGAGATGTAGAAGCAAAAGATACATACAATCCTAAATTTTCAATTTTTTATCTCAGGCCGTTATTTTTTAATAGCCATTTAAATATTTTACATCTATATATATAAAAGAAAGTCGATGTTGTGTTAGTTACACCATTTATAACTCGAGAACGACTGAACAGATTTTTATGAAATTTTACATGTATATTCTAGCGGTCTGGGAATAGGATAATATGGAGTTTCATACCCGTACGTCATAAGGGGTGTTGCCCCCCTTGATATATTTTTTTAATTTTTGGAAAAACCGTTTTTTACTATTTTTATGAGATGTAGAAGCAAAAGATACATACAATCCTAAATTTTCAATTTTTTATCTCAGACCGTTATTTTTTAATAGCCATTTAAATATTTTACATCTATATATATAAAAGAAAGTCGAGGTTGTGTTAGTTACACCATTTATAACTCGAGAACGACTGAACAGATTTTTATGAAATTTTACATGTATATTCTAGCGGTCTGGGAATAGGATAATATGGAGTTTCATACCCGTACGTCATAAGGGGTGTTGCCCCCCCTGATATATTTTTTTAATTTTTGGAAAAACCGTTTTTTACTATTTTTATGAGATGTAGAAGCAAAAGATACATACAATCCTAAATTTTCAATTTTTTATCTCAGACCGTTATTTTTTAATAGCCATTTAAATATTTTACATCTATATATATAAAAGAAAGTCGATGTTGTGTTAGTTACACCATTTATAACTCGAGAACGACTGAACAGATTTTTATGAAATTTTACATGTATATTCTAGCGGTCTGGGAATAGGATAATATGGAGTTTCATACCCGTACGTCATAAGGGGTGTTGCCCCCCTTGATATATTTTTTTAATTTTTGGAAAAACCGTTTTTTACTATTTTTATGAGATGTAGAAGCAAAAGATACATACAATCCTAAATTTTCAATTTTTTATCTCAGACCGTTATTTTTTAATAGCCATTTAAATATTTTACATCTATATATATAAAAGAAAGTCGAGGTTGTGTTAGTTACACCATTTATAACTCGAGAACGACTGAACAGATTTTTATGAAATTTTACATGTATATTCTAGCGGTCTGGGAATAGGATAATATGGAGTTTCATACCCGTACGTCATAAGGGGTGTTGCCCCCCCTGATATATTTTTTTAATTTTTGGAAAAACCGTTTTTTACTATTTTTATGAGATGTAGAAGCAAAAGATACATACAATCCTAAATTTTCAATTTTTTATCTCAGGCCGTTATTTTTTAATAGCCATTTAAATATTTTACATCTATATATATAAAAGAAAGTCGATGTTGTGTTAGTTACACCATTTATAACTCGAGAACGACTGAACAGATTTTTATGAAATTTTACATGTATATTCTAGCGGTCTGGGAATAGGATAATATGGAGTTTCATACCCGTACGTCATAAGGGGTGTTGCCCCCCTTGATATATTTTTTTAATTTTTGGAAAAACCGTTTTTTACTATTTTTATGAGATGTAGAAGCAAAAGATACATACAATCCTAAATTTTCAATTTTTTATCTCAGACCGTTATTTTTTAATAGCCATTTAAATATTTTACATCTATATATATAAAAGAAAGTCGAGGTTGTGTTAGTTACACCATTTATAACTCGAGAACGACTGAACAGATTTTTATGAAATTTTACATGTATATTCTAGCGGTCTGGGAATAGGATAATATGGAGTTTCATACCCGTACGTCATAAGGGGTGTTGCCCCCCCTGATATATTTTTTTAATTTTTGGAAAAACCGTTTTTTACTATTTTTATGAGATGTAGAAGCAAAAGATACATACAATCCTAAATTTTCAATTTTTTATCTCAGACCGTTATTTTTTAATAGCCATTTAAATATTTTACATCTATATATATAAAAGAAAGTCGAGGTTGTGTTAGTTACACCATTTATAACTCGAGAACGACTGAACAGATTTTTATGAAATTTTACATGTATATTCTAGCGGTCTGGGAATAGGATAATATGGAGTTTCATACCCGTACGTCATAAGGGGTGTTGCCCCCCCTGATATATTTTTTTAATTTTTGGAAAAACCGTTTTTTACTATTTTTATGAGATGTAGAAGCAAAAGATACATACAATCCTAAATTTTCAATTTTTTATCTCAGACCGTTATTTTTTAATAGCCATTTAAATATTTTACATCTATATATATAAAAGAAAGTCGATGTTGTGTTAGTTACACCATTTATAACTCGAGAACGACTGAACAGATTTTTATGAAATTTTACATGTATATTCTAGCGGTCTGGGAATAGGATAATATGGAGTTTCATACCCGTACGTCATAAGGGGTGTTGCCCCCCTTGATATATTTTTTTAATTTTTGGAAAAACCGTTTTTTACTATTTTTATGAGATGTAGAAGCAAAAGATACATACAATCCTAAATTTTCAATTTTTTATCTCAGACCGTTATTTTTTAATAGCCATTTAAATATTTTACATCTATATATATAAAAGAAAGTCGAGGTTGTGTTAGTTACACCATTTATAACTCGAGAACGACTGAACAGATTTTTATGAAATTTTACATGTATATTCTAGCGGTCTGGGAATAGGATAATATGGAGTTTCATACCCGTACGTCATAAGGGGTGTTGCCCCCCCTGATATATTTTTTTAATTTTTGGAAAAACCGTTTTTTACTATTTTTATGAGATGTAGAAGCAAAAGATACATACAATCCTAAATTTTCAATTTTTTATCTCAGGCCGTTATTTTTTAATAGCCATTTAAATATTTTACATCTATATATATAAAAGAAAGTCGATGTTGTGTTAGTTACACCATTTATAACTCGAGAACGACTGAACAGATTTTTATGAAATTTTACATGTATATTCTAGCGGTCTGGGAATAGGATAATATGGAGTTTCATACCCGTACGTCATAAGGGGTGTTGCCCCCCTTGATATATTTTTTTAATTTTTGGAAAAACCGTTTTTTACTATTTTTATGAGATGTAGAAGCAAAAGATACATACAATCCTAAATTTTCAATTTTTTATCTCAGACCGTTATTTTTTAATAGCCATTTAAATATTTTACATCTATATATATAAAAGAAAGTCGAGGTTGTGTTAGTTACACCATTTATAACTCGAGAACGACTGAACAGATTTTTATGAAATTTTACATGTATATTCTAGCGGTCTGGGAATAGGATAATATGGAGTTTCATACCCGTACGTCATAAGGGGTGTTGCCCCCCCTGATATATTTTTTTAATTTTTGGAAAAACCGTTTTTTACTATTTTTATGAGATGTAGAAGCAAAAGATACATACAATCCTAAATTTTCAATTTTTTATCTCAGACCGTTATTTTTTAATAGCCATTTAAATATTTTACATCTATATATATAAAAGAAAGTCGAGGTTGTGTTAGTTACACCATTTATAACTCGAGAACGACTGAACAGATTTTTATGAAATTTTACATGTATATTCTAGCGGTCTGGGAATAGGATAATATGGAGTTTCATACCCGTACGTCATAAGGGGTGTTGCCCCCCCTGATATATTTTTTTAATTTTTGGAAAAACCGTTTTTTACTATTTTTATGAGATGTAGAAGCAAAAGATACATACAATCCTAAATTTTCAATTTTTTATCTCAGACCGTTATTTTTTAATAGCCATTTAAATATTTTACATCTATATATATAAAAGAAAGTCGATGTTGTGTTAGTTACACCATTTATAACTCGAGAACGACTGAACAGATTTTTATGAAATTTTACATGTATATTCTAGCGGTCTGGGAATAGGATAATATGGAGTTTCATACCCGTACGTCATAAGGGGTGTTGCCCCCCTTGATATATTTTTTTAATTTTTGGAAAAACCGTTTTTTACTATTTTTATGAGATGTAGAAGCAAAAGATACATACAATCCTAAATTTTCAATTTTTTATCTCAGACCGTTATTTTTTAATAGCCATTTAAATATTTTACATCTATATATATAAAAGAAAGTCGAGGTTGTGTTAGTTACACCATTTATAACTCGAGAACGACTGAACAGATTTTTATGAAATTTTACATGTATATTCTAGCGGTCTGGGAATAGGATAATATGGAGTTTCATACCCGTACGTCATAAGGGGTGTTGCCCCCCCTGATATATTTTTTTAATTTTTGGAAAAAACCGTTTTTTACTATTTTTATGAGATGTAGAAGCAAAAGATACATACAATCCTAAATTTTCAATTTTTTATCTCAGGCCGTTATTTTTTAATAGCCATTTAAATATTTTACATCTATATATATAAAAGAAAGTCGATGTTGTGTTAGTTACACCATTTATAACTCGAGAACGACTGAACAGATTTTTATGAAATTTTACATGTATATTCTAGCGGTCTGGGAATAGGATAATATGGAGTTTCATACCCGTACGTCATAAGGGGTGTTGCCCCCCTTGATATATTTTTTTAATTTTTGGAAAAACCGTTTTTTACTATTTTTATGAGATGTAGAAGCAAAAGATACATACAATCCTAAATTTTCAATTTTTTATCTCAGACCGTTATTTTTTAATAGCCATTTAAATATTTTACATCTATATATATAAAAGAAAGTCGAGGTTGTGTTAGTTACACCATTTATAACTCGAGAACGACTGAACAGATTTTTATGAAATTTTACATGTATATTCTAGCGGTCTGGGAATAGGATAATATGGAGTTTCATACCCCGTACGTCATAAGGGGTGTTGCCCCCCCCTGATATATTTTTTTTAATTTTTGGAAAAACCGTTTTTTACTATTTTTATGAGATGTAGAAGCAAAAGATACATACAATCCTAAATTTTCAATTTTTTATCTCAGACCGTTATTTTTTAATAGCCATTTAAATATTTTACATCTATATATATAAAAGAAAGTCGAGGGTTGTGTTAGTTACACCATTTATAACTCGAGAACGACTGAACAGATTTTTATGAAATTTTACATGTATATTCTAGCGGTCTGGGAATAGGATAATATGGAGTTTTCATACCCGTACGTCATAAGGGGTGTTGCCCACCCTGATATATTTTTTTAATTTTTGGAAAAACCGTTTTTTACTTTTTTTATGAGATGTAGAAGCAAAAGATACATACAATCCTAAATTTTCAATTTTTTATCTCAGACCGTTATTTTTTAATAGCCATTTAAATATTTTACATCTATATATATAAAAGAAAGTCGATGTTGTGTTAGTTACACCATTTATAACTCGAGAACGACTGAACCAGATTTTTATGAAATTTTACATGTATATTCTAGCGGTCTGGGAATAGGATAATATGGAGTTTCATACCCGTACGTCATAAGGGGTGTTCTTGATATATTTTTTTAATTTTTGGAAAAACCGTTTTTTACTATTTTTATGAGATGTAGAAGCAAAAGATACATACAATCCTAAATTTTCAATTTTTTATCTCAGACCGTTATTTTTTAATAGCCATTTAAATATTTTACATCTATATATATAAAAGAAAGTCGAGGTTGTGTTAGTTACACCATTTATAACTCGAGAACGACTGAACAGATTTTTATGAAATTTTACATGTATATTCTAGCGGTCTGGGAATAGGATAATATGGAGTTTCATACCCGTACGTCATAAGGGGTGTTGCCCCCCCTGATATATTTTTTTAATTTTTGGAAAAACCGTTTTTTACTATTTTTATGAGATGTAGAAGCAAAAGATACATACAATCCTAAATTTTCAATTTTTTATCTCAGACCGTTATTTTTTAATAGCCATTTAAATATTTTACATCTATATATATAAAAGAAAGTCGAGGTTGTGTTAGTTACACCATTTATAACTCGAGAACGACTGAACAGATTTTTATGAAATTTTACATGTATATTCTAGCGGTCTGGGAATAGGATAATATGGAGTTTCATACCCGTACGTCATAAGGGGTGTTGCCCCCCCTGATATATTTTTTTAATTTTTGGAAAAACCGTTTTTTACTATTTTTATGAGATGTAGAAGCAAAAGATACATACAATCCTAAATTTTCAATTTTTTATCTCAGACCGTTATTTTTTAATAGCCATTTAAATATTTTACATCTATATATATAAAAGAAAGTCGAGGTTGTGTTAGTTACACCATTTATAACTCGAGAACGACTGAACAGATTTTTATGAAATTTTACATGTATATTCTAGCGGTCTGGGAATAGGATAATATGGAGTTTCATACCCGTACGTCATAAGGGGTGTTGCCCCCCCCTGATATATTTTTTTAATTTTTGGAAAAACCGTTTTTTACTATTTTTATGAGATGTAGAAGCAAAAGATACATACAATCCTAAATTTTCAATTTTTTATCTCAGACCGTTATTTTTTAATAGCCATTTAAATATTTTACATCTATATATATAAAAGAAAGTCGATGTTGTGTTAGTTACACCATTTATAACTCGAGAACGACTGAACAGATTTTTATGAAATTTTACATGTATATTCTAGCGGTCTGGGAATAGGATAATATGGAGTTTCATACCCGTACGTCATAAGGGGTGTTGCCCCCCTTGATATATTTTTTTAATTTTTGGAAAAACCGTTTTTTACTATTTTTATGAGATGTAGAAGCAAAAGATACATACAATCCTAAATTTTCAATTTTTTATCTCAGACCGTTATTTTTTAATAGCCATTTAAATATTTTACATCTATATATATAAAAGAAAGTCGAGGTTGTGTTAGTTACACCATTTATAACTCGAGAACGACTGAACAGATTTTTATGAAATTTTACATGTATATTCTAGCGGTCTGGGAATAGGATAATATGGAGTTTCATACCCGTACGTCATAAGGGGTGTTGCCCCCCCTGATATATTTTTTTAATTTTTGGAAAAACCGTTTTTTACTATTTTTATGAGATGTAGAAGCAAAAGATACATACAATCCTAAATTTTCAATTTTTTATCTCAGGCCGTTATTTTTTAATAGCCATTTAAATATTTTACATCTATATATATAAAAGAAAGTCGATGTTGTGTTAGTTACACCATTTATAACTCGAGAACGACTGAACAGATTTTTATGAAATTTTACATGTATATTCTAGCGGTCTGGGAATAGGATAATATGGAGTTTCATACCCGTACGTCATAAGGGGTGTTGCCCCCCTTGATATATTTTTTTAATTTTTGGAAAAACCGTTTTTTACTATTTTTATGAGATGTAGAAGCAAAAGATACATACAATCCTAAATTTTCAATTTTTTATCTCAGACCGTTATTTTTTAATAGCCATTTAAATATTTTACATCTATATATATAAAAGAAAGTCGAGGTTGTGTTAGTTACACCATTTATAACTCGAGAACGACTGAACAGATTTTTATGAAATTTTACATGTATATTCTAGCGGTCTGGGAATAGGATAATATGGAGTTTCATACCCGTACGTCATAAGGGGTGTTGCCCCCCCTGATATATTTTTTTAATTTTTGGAAAAACCGTTTTTTACTATTTTTATGAGATGTAGAAGCAAAAGATACATACAATCCTAAATTTTCAATTTTTTATCTCAGACCGTTATTTTTTAATAGCCATTTAAATATTTTACATCTATATATATAAAAGAAAGTCGAGGTTGTGTTAGTTACACCATTTATAACTCGAGAACGACTGAACAGATTTTTATGAAATTTTACATGTATATTCTAGCGGTCTGGGAATAGGATAATATGGAGTTTCATACCCGTACGTCATAAGGGGTGTTGCCCCCCCTGATATATTTTTTTAATTTTGGAAAAAACCGTTTTTTACTATTTTTATGAGATGTAGAAGCAAAAGATACATACAATCCTAAATTTTCAATTTTTTATCTCAGACCGTTATTTTTTAATAGCCATTTAAATATTTTACATCTATATATATAAAAGAAAGTCGATGTTGTGTTAGTTACACCATTTATAACTCGAGAACGACTGAACAGATTTTTATGAAATTTTACATGTATATTCTAGCGGTCTGGGAATAGGATAATATGGAGTTTCATACCCGTACGTCATAAGGGGTGTTGCCCCCCCTTGATATATTTTTTTAATTTTTGGAAAAACCGTTTTTTACTATTTTTATGAGATGTAGAAGCAAAAGATACATACAATCCTAAATTTTCAATTTTTTATCTCAGACCGTTATTTTTTAATAGCCATTTAAATATTTTACATCTATATATATAAAAGAAAGTCGAGGTTGTGTTAGTTACACCATTTATAACTCGAGAACGACTGAACAGATTTTTATGAAATTTTACATGTATATTCTAGCGGTCTGGGAATAGGATAATATGGAGTTTCATACCCGTACGTCATAAGGGGTGTTGCCCCCCCTGATATATTTTTTTAATTTTTGGAAAAACCGTTTTTTACTATTTTTATGAGATGTAGAAGCAAAAGATACATACAATCCTAAATTTTCAATTTTTTATCTCAGGCCGTTATTTTTTAATAGCCATTTAAATATTTTACATCTATATATATAAAAGAAAGTCGATGTTGTGTTAGTTACACCATTTATAACTCGAGAACGACTGAACAGATTTTTATGAAATTTTACATGTATATTCTAGCGGTCTGGGAATAGGATAATATGGAGTTTCATACCCGTACGTCATAAGGGGTGTTGCCCCCCTTGATATATTTTTTTAATTTTTGGAAAAACCGTTTTTTACTATTTTTATGAGATGTAGAAGCAAAAGATACATACAATCCTAAATTTTCAATTTTTTATCTCAGACCGTTATTTTTTAATAGCCATTTAAATATTTTACATCTATATATATAAAAGAAAGTCGAGGTTGTGTTAGTTACACCATTTATAACTCGAGAACGACTGAACAGATTTTTATGAAATTTTACATGTATATTCTAGCGGTCTGGGAATGGGATAATATGGAGTTTCATACCCGTACGTCATAAGGGGTGTTGCCCCCCCTGATATATTTTTTTAATTTTTGGAAAAACCGTTTTTTACTATTTTTATGAGATGTAGAAGCAAAAGATACATACAATCCTAAATTTTCAATTTTTTATCTCAGACCGTTATTTTTTAATAGCCATTTAAATATTTTACATCTATATATATAAAAGAAAGTCGAGGTTGTGTTAGTTACACCATTTATAACTCGAGAACGACTGAACAGATTTTTATGAAATTTTACATGTATATTCTAGCGGTCTGGGAATAGGATAATATGGAGTTTCATACCCGTACGTCATAAGGGGTGTTGCCCCCCCTGATATATTTTTTTAATTTTTGGAAAAACCGTTTTTTACTATTTTTATGAGATGTAGAAGCAAAAGATACATACAATCCTAAATTTTCAATTTTTTATCTCAGACCGTTATTTTTTAATAGCCATTTAAATATTTTACATCTATATATATAAAAGAAAGTCGATGTTGTGTTAGTTACACCATTTATAACTCGAGAACGACTGAACAGATTTTTATGAAATTTTACATGTATATTCTAGCGGTCTGGGAATAGGATAATATGGAGTTTCATACCCGTACGTCATAAGGGGTGTTGCCCCCCTTGATATATTTTTTTAATTTTTGGAAAAAACCGTTTTTTACTATTTTTATGAGATGTAGAAGCAAAAGATACATACAATCCT
This sequence comes from Diabrotica virgifera virgifera, assembly GCF_917563875.1. Classification (NCBI taxonomy): domain Eukaryota; kingdom Metazoa; phylum Arthropoda; class Insecta; order Coleoptera; family Chrysomelidae; genus Diabrotica; species Diabrotica virgifera. The sequence goes on along the minus strand of NC_065450.1, from coordinate 91,079,615 downwards.
AAATTTTCAATTTTTTATCTCAGACCGTTATTTTTAATAGCCATTTAAATATTTTACATCTATATATATAAAAGAAAGTCGAGGTTGTGTTAGTTACACCATTTATAACTCGAGAACGACTGAACAGATTTTTATGAAATTTTACATGTATATTCTAGCGGTCTGGGAATAGGATAATATGGAGTTTCATACCCGTACGTCATAAGGGGTGTTGCCCCCCCTGATATATTTTTTTTAATTTTTGGAAAAACCGTTTTTTACTATTTTTATGAGATGTAGAAGCAAAAGATACATACAATCCTAAATTTTCAATTTTTTATCTCAGGCCGTTATTTTTTAATAGCCATTTAAATATTTTACATCTATATATATAAAAGAAAGTCGATGTTGTGTTAGTTACACCATTTATAACTCGAGAACGACTGAACAGATTTTTATGAAATTTTACATGTATATTCTAGCGGTCTGGGAATAGGATAATATGGAGTTTCATACCCGTACGTCATAAGGGGTGTTGCCCCCCTTGATATATTTTTTTAATTTTTGGAAAAACCGTTTTTTACAATTTTTATGAGATGTAGAAGCAAAAGATACATACAATCCTAAATTTTCAATTTTTTATCTCAGACCGTTATTTTTTAATAGCCATTTAAATATTTTACATCTATATATATAAAAGAAAGTCGAGGTTGTGTTAGTTACACCATTTATAACTCGAGAACGACTGAACAGATTTTTATGAAATTTTACATGTATATTCTAGCGGTCTGGGAATAGGATAATATGGAGTTTCATACCCGTACGTCATAAGGGGTGTTGCCCCCCCTGATATATTTTTTTAATTTTTGGAAAAACCGTTTTTTACTATTTTTATGAGATGTAGAAGCAAAAGATACATACAATCCTAAATTTTCAATTTTTTATCTCAGACCGTTATTTTTTAATAGCCATTTAAATATTTTACATCTATATATATAAAAGAAAGTCGAGGTTGTGTTAGTTACACCATTTATAACTCGAGAACGACTGAACAGATTTTTATGAAATTTTACATGTATATTCTAGCGGTCTGGGAATAGGATAATATGGAGTTTCATACCCGTACGTCATAAGGGGTGTTGCCCACCCTGATATATTTTTTTAATTTTTGGAAAAACCGTTTTTTACTATTTTTATGAGATGTAGAAGCAAAAGATACATACAATCCTAAATTTTCAATTTTTTATCTCAGACCGTTATTTTTTAATAGCCATTTAAATATTTTACATCTATATATATAAAAGAAAGTCGATGTTGTGTTAGTTACACCATTTATAACTCGAGAACGACTGAACAGATTTTTATGAAATTTTACATGTATATTCTAGCGGTCTGGGAATAGGATAATATGGAGTTTCATACCCGTACGTCATAAGGGGTGTTGCCCCCCTTGATATATTTTTTTAATTTTTGGAAAAACCGTTTTTTACTATTTTTATGAGATGTAGAAGCAAAAGATACATACAATCCTAAATTTTCAATTTTTTATCTCAGACCGTTATTTTTTAATAGCCATTTAAATATTTTACATCTATATATATAAAAGAAAGTCGAGGTTGTGTTAGTTACACCATTTATAACTCGAGAACGACTGAACAGATTTTTATGAAATTTTACATGTATATTCTAGCGGTCTGGGAATAGGATAATATGGAGTTTCATACCCGTACGTCATAAGGGGTGTTGCCCCCCCTGATATATTTTTTTAATTTTTGGAAAAACCGTTTTTTACTATTTTTATGAGATGTAGAAGCAAAAGATACATACAATCCTAAATTTTCAATTTTTTAGCTCAGGCCGTTATTTTTTAATAGCCATTTAAATATTTTACATCTATATATATAAAAGAAAGTCGATGTTGTGTTAGTTACACCATTTATAACTCGAGAACGACTGAACAGATTTTTATGAAATTTTACATGTATATTCTAGCGGTCTGGGAATAGGATAATATGGAGTTTCATACCCGTACGTCATAAGGGGTGTTGCCCCCCTTGATATATTTTTTTAATTTTTGGAAAAACCGTTTTTTACTATTTTTATGAGATGTAGAAGCAAAAGATACATACAATCCTAAATTTTCAATTTTTTATCTCAGACCGTTATTTTTTAATAGCCATTTAAATATTTTACATCTATATATATAAAAGAAAGTCGAGGTTGTGTTAGTTACAACCATTTATAACTCGAGAACGACTGAACAGATTTTTATGAAATTTTACATGTATATTCTAGCGGTCTGGGAATAGGATAATATGGAGTTTCATACCCGTACGTCATAAGGGGTGTTGCCCCCCCCTGATATATTTTTTTAATTTTTGGAAAAACCGTTTTTTACTATTTTTATGAGATGTAGAAGCAAAAGATACATACAATCCTAAATTTTCAATTTTTTATCTCAGACCGTTATTTTTTAATAGCCATTTAAATATTTTACATCTATATATATAAAAGAAAGTCGAGGTTGTGTTAGTTACACCATTTATAACTCGAGAACGACTGAACAGATTTTTATGAAATTTTACATGTATATTCTAGCGGTCTGGGAATAGGATAATATGGAGTTTCATACCCGTACGTCATAAGGGGTGTTGCCCCCCCTGATATATTTTTTTAATTTTTGGAAAAACCGTTTTTTACTATTTTTATGAGATGTAGAAGCAAAAGATACATACAATCCTAAATTTTCAATTTTTTATCTCAGACCGTTATTTTTTAATAGCCATTTAAATATTTTACATCTATATATATAAAAGAAAGTCGATGTTGTGTTAGTTACACCATTTATAACTCGAGAACGACTGAACAGATTTTTATGAAATTTTACATGTATATTCTAGCGGTCTGGGAATAGGATAATATGGAGTTTCATACCCGTACGTCATAAGGGGTGTTGCCCCCCTTGATATATTTTTTTAATTTTTGGAAAAACCGTTTTTTACTATTTTTATGAGATGTAGAAGCAAAAGATACATACAATCCTAAATTTTCAATTTTTTATCTCAGACCGTTATTTTTTAATAGCCATTTAAATATTTTACATCTATATATATAAAAGAAAGTCGAGGTTGTGTTAGTTACACCATTTATAACTCGAGAACGACTGAACAGATTTTTATGAAATTTTACATGTATATTCTAGCGGTCTGGGAATAGGATAATATGGAGTTTCATACCCGTACGTCATAAGGGGTGTTGCCCCCCCTGATATATTTTTTTAATTTTTGGAAAAACCGTTTTTTACTATTTTTATGAGATGTAGAAGCAAAAGATACATACAATCCTAAATTTTCAATTTTTTATCTCAGGCCGTTATTTTTTAATAGCCATTTAAATATTTTACATCTATATATATAAAAGAAAGTCGATGTTGTGTTAGTTACACCATTTATAACTCGAGAACGACTGAACAGATTTTTATGAAATTTTACATGTATATTCTAGCGGTCTGGGAATAGGATAATATGGAGTTTCATACCCGTACGTCATAAGGGGTGTTGCCCCCCTTGATATATTTTTTTAATTTTTGGAAAAACCGTTTTTTACTATTTTTATGAGATGTAGAAGCAAAAGATACATACAATCCTAAATTTTCAATTTTTTATCTCAGACCGTTATTTTTTAATAGCCATTTAAATATTTTACATCTATATATATAAAAGAAAGTCGAGGTTGTGTTAGTTACACCATTTATAACTCGAGAACGACTGAACAGATTTTTATGAAATTTTACATGTATATTCTAGCGGTCTGGGAATAGGATAATATGGAGTTTCATACCCGTACGTCATAAGGGGTGTTGCCCCCCCCTGATATATTTTTTTAATTTTTGGAAAAACCGTTTTTTACTATTTTTATGAGATGTAGAAGCAAAAGATACATACAATCCTAAATTTTCAATTTTTTATCTCAGACCGTTATTTTTTAATAGCCATTTAAATATTTTACATCTATATATATAAAAGAAAGTCGAGGTTGTGTTAGTTACACCATTTATAACTCGAGAACGACTGAACAGATTTTTATGAAATTTTACATGTATATTCTAGCGGTCTGGGAATAGGATAATATGGAGTTTCATACCCGTACGTCATAAGGGGTGTTGCCCCCCCTGATATATTTTTTTAATTTTTGGAAAAACCGTTTTTTACTATTTTTATGAGATGTAGAAGCAAAAGATACATACAATCCTAAATTTTCAATTTTTTATCTCAGACCGTTATTTTTTAATAGCCATTTAAATATTTTACATCTATATATATAAAAGAAAGTCGATGTTGTGTTAGTTACACCATTTATAACTCGAGAACGACTGAACAGATTTTTATGAAATTTTACATGTATATTCTAGCGGTCTGGGAATAGGATAATATGGAGTTTCATACCCGTACGTCATAAGGGGTGTTGCCCCCCTTGATATATTTTTTTAATTTTTGGAAAAACCGTTTTTTACTATTTTTATGAGATGTAGAAGCAAAAGATACATACAATCCTAAATTTTCAATTTTTTATCTCAGACCGTTATTTTTTAATAGCCATTTAAATATTTTACATCTATATATATAAAAGAAAGTCGAGGTTGTGTTAGTTACACCATTTATAACTCGAGAACGACTGAACAGATTTTTATGAAATTTTACATGTATATTCTAGCGGTCTGGGAATAGGATAATATGGAGTTTCATACCCGTACGTCATAAGGGGTGTTGCCCCCCCTGATATATTTTTTTAATTTTTGGAAAAACCGTTTTTTACTATTTTTATGAGATGTAGAAGCAAAAGATACATACAATCCTAAATTTTCAATTTTTTATCTCAGGCCGTTATTTTTTAATAGCCATTTAAATATTTTACATCTATATATATAAAAGAAAGTCGATGTTGTGTTAGTTACACCATTTATAACTCGAGAACGACTGAACAGATTTTTATGAAATTTTACATGTATATTCTAGCGGTCTGGGAATAGGATAATATGGAGTTTCATACCCGTACATAAGGGGTGTTGCCCCCCTTGATATATTTTTTTAATTTTTGGAAAAACCGTTTTTTACTATTTTTATGAGATGTAGAAGCAAAAGATACATACAATCCTAAATTTTCAATTTTTTATCTCAGACCGTTATTTTTTAATAGCCATTTAAATATTTTACATCTATATATATAAAAGAAAGTCGAGGTTGTGTTAGTTACACCATTTATAACTCGAGAACGACTGAACAGATTTTTATGAAATTTTACATGTATATTCTAGCGGTCTGGGAATGGGATAATATGGAGTTTCATACCCGTACGTCATAAGGGGTGTTGCCCCCCCTGATATATTTTTTTAATTTTTGGAAAAACCGTTTTTTACTATTTTTATGAGATGTAGAAGCAAAAGATACATACAATCCTAAATTTTCAATTTTTTATCTCAGACCGTTATTTTTTAATAGCCATTTAAATATTTTACATCTATATATATAAAAGAAAGTCGAGGTTGTGTTAGTTACACCATTTATAACTCGAGAACGACTGAACAGATTTTTATGAAATTTTACATGTATATTCTAGCGGTCTGGGAATAGGATAATATGGAGTTTCATACCCGTACGTCATAAGGGGTGTTGCCCCCCCTGATATATTTTTTTAATTTTTGGAAAAACCGTTTTTTACTATTTTTATGAGATGTAGAAGCAAAAGATACATACAATCCTAAATTTTCAATTTTTTATCTCAGACCGTTATTTTTTAATAGCCATTTAAATATTTTACATCTATATATATAAAAGAAAGTCGATGTTGTGTTAGTTACACCATTTATAACTCGAGAACGACTGAACAGATTTTTATGAAATTTTACATGTATATTCTAGCGGTCTGGGAATAGGATAATATGGAGTTTCATACCCGTACGTCATAAGGGGTGTTGCCCCCCTTGATATATTTTTTTAATTTTTGGAAAAACCGTTTTTTACTATTTTTATGAGATGTAGAAGCAAAAGATACATACAATCCTAAATTTTCAATTTTTTATCTCAGACCGTTATTTTTTAATAGCCATTTAAATATTTTACATCTATATATATAAAAGAAAGTCGAGGTTGTGTTAGTTACACCATTTATAACTCGAGAACGACTGAACAGATTTTTATGAAATTTTACATGTATATTCTAGCGGTCTGGGAATAGGATAATATGGAGTTTCATACCCGTACGTCATAAGGGGTGTTGCCCCCCCTGATATATTTTTTTAATTTTTGGAAAAACCGTTTTTTACTATTTTTATGAGATGTAGAAGCAAAAGATACATACAATCCTAAATTTTCAATTTTTTATCTCAGGCCGTTATTTTTTAATAGCCATTTAAATATTTTACATCTATATATATAAAAGAAAGTCGATGTTGTGTTAGTTACACCATTTATAACTCGAGAACGACTGAACAGATTTTTATGAAATTTTACATGTATATTCTAGCGGTCTGGGAATAGGATAATATGGAGTTTCATACCCGTACGTCATAAGGGGTGTTGCCCCCCTTGATATATTTTTTTAATTTTTGGAAAAACCGTTTTTTACAATTTTTATGAGATGTAGAAGCAAAAGATACATACAATCCTAAATTTTCAATTTTTTATCTCAGACCGTTATTTTTTAATAGCCATTTAAATATTTTACATCTATATATATAAAAGAAAGTCGAGGTTGTGTTAGTTACACCATTTATAACTCGAGAACGACTGAACAGATTTTTATGAAATTTTACATGTATATTCTAGCGGTCTGGGAATAGGATAATATGGAGTTTCATACCCGTACGTCATAAGGGGTGTTGCCCCCCCTGATATATTTTTTTAATTTTTGGAAAAACCGTTTTTTACTATTTTTATGAGATGTAGAAGCAAAAGATACATACAATCCTAAATTTTCAATTTTTTATCTCAGACCGTTATTTTTTAATAGCCATTTAAATATTTTACATCTATATAAAAATTCGCCGGTCGCAGTGTTTGTTACCATACTCCTCCGAAACGACTTAACCGATTTTTATGAAATTTTGCAGGTATATTGGACTGTACTGGGAGTAGGTTGCTGTCTATATTTCATACCCGTATGTCATTAGGGGGTTGCCCATGACGCCGTAACTCTCACAATAATGACGTGAAAAATATGAAATTAAGTAGGTAGACTCCTTGCTGAATTCCGAGCAGAACCGTACTAAAATTTTTTGTCTAGCACAATCGGTGTCCGAAATACAATATCTCAAGCCGTAGGAATATTCTGAGGACAGAAGAAGAACGAGCGACAAATTTCATAGAAGAGAAGTGGCACAGTTTAACTTTGGGACTCAAATTGGGCAAAATATGAATTTTTTAATTTTGCGAAATTTTCAAAAAATATCTCTAAACGGAACCGTAAGCAGGAGAAAAATTCTGAGCACACGAAAAGAACAAGCAGCAAATTATAAAATTTTATTTAATTTTAATTCATTTTGTTTAATTTTATTTAGTTTAAGTATTTTATTTATTTTTGTTTATTTTATAAAATTTTATTTAATTTTAATTCATTTTGTTTAATTTTATTTAGTTTAAGTATTTTATTTATTTTTGTTTATTTTATTTTATTTCATTTTATTAAATTTTATTTATTTTTATTAGACTATATTTTCTTTTATTTAATTTTATTATTATTTTTTAATTTATTTATTATTTTTATTTAATTCTTTTTTAACTTTATTTAATTGTATTTAAGTTAATATGATTTTATTTATTTGTATTTAATTTTATTCAGTTTTTTTTATTTTTATTTACGTTTATTCAATTTCATTTAATTTTAATTTACTTCATTTACTTTTTATTTAATTTTAATTGAATTTAATTTTATTTAATCAACACCTATAGACTTGGAATCTCCCCGAACCTAATAATAAATAGATGGTTGTTTTGAATGTAGATATAATAAAGCTGTTATATTCATTATAAGATAAACAAATTTAAGATTGTAACTGTTGCACTACAAACTTTATTTTGTTACTTCTAACTAAACTTTATTATTTCAAACATCATGTGTAATTAATTAAAAATAATAATAAAACCTCATTCACATCGAGCATTTTTGTTTATTAATTACGAATTCCTTTTGTTAATTTTAAGTTTATTGTATACAACAGTTTGTTTTTATCTATTGAGGCAGTACGAAGTCTGCCGGGTCAGCTAGTAGTTAATTAAAATTATGAGATTTATTATCAACTATGTTAATAATTATTGTTATATTAATTGATTATAGTCTCAGAATTGTAATCAATTATGTTTTTAGCAACCCAACCAAAGTTGACATTGACAGTTTTGACAGTAATTAAATATTTGATAGTGATCATTGTTGATTAGCGTTCGAACAACCGGCCCTAAGTAAAACTATGTTTACCACAATTACGTTACGACTATTTCTGGTAAATGTACGTATTCGAAAACTAATTAATTCAAAATTTATTCAAATTTTTTGCATATAAAGAATAATTTAGTGGGACATTAAACGTTAAAGGCATCACGGGTATTATAATAATAAAATAATAACGCTTTCGGTCAACGTATATACCTCGGGCCGAAGGCCCTCAGTCTATACACTATTGACCTCAAGCGTTATTATCCTTATAATACTTTTGGTACCTTAATAACTATAATAAGTTATCGGTCTAATCAAATGACTATAATGGATTTTATAAAGTGTGTTTCTTATTATAGTAAATAATAAATAATACACTTGCGATCATAAAAAGCGGGTCACTCGATGAATTATTCAAGTTAGATGTCTCGAATTTTCTAAACCTGTTGTCCGATTTGAGTGATTTTTTTAGTATGTTATAGCCTTATTCTTTAACAATATCGGCATAATAATATTGTTGATAGACAGGTAAATTGTCATTGTATACCGGGTGTAACAATCATACTGTGTTTATTCCTCAAAGTTCGAAACACCCCGTGGAATGTTTCAGCATAGATAAAATATTGAAATTAAAACTCGATTGTAGCCTTAGGCTTTCTTAACATTTTCTTTTTTGATTTTTTGTTTATGTTGGATAATAAAAAAGTTAGGCACCTTAACAACTAACCATGTTCTTCATCAATACAGGGTGTTTCTAAATAAGTGCGACAAACTTTAAGGGGCAATTCTGCATAAAAAATTAATGACCATTTGCTTTATAAACGTATGACCGCAAATTCTTCGGTTTCGAGATACAGGATGTTGAATTTTTTCTTACAAACCGACGATTTATTTATTGCTCTAAAACCGGTTGAGATATGCAAATGAAATTTGGTAGTTGTTAAGAGGTAGTTATGGCGGATTTTTTGGCGTGCATACGGGATGCGAGATTTCTCACACATTGAACGTTTGATGATTTCGACAAACTCAAATTTAAAGCATGATTGAAACATGGACATCGTACAGCTATATTCATTTCTTCTTGAATTTCTTGGACGGTTCCTTGTTGTTTTGATGTCATTACGCTGCATCCGTCTGTACAAATTCCTACACAATTTTCCAATGGTAAACGAAATTTTTGAACTTGTTTTATCACTGATTTTCCTAAAATAGTACCATTCAAAACCGGTTCCAACGTATCGGGACTGAGCTCATAGTTCTCAGAATGACAATCTATGAATGACACAAAATCCTCCCGCACGTTGTTACCTTCTAAGTATCTAATAACAATCGACATTTGGGAAACATGTGCTATGTCAGTAGTTTCGTCAAACATAATGCTGTAATATTTAGCATCACTAATTTTTTTCACGATAACAGACAAAATTTCGTCTTTACAACATTCAATCAACTCATTTTGCGTTCTTTTGCTAATATATGTGGCACGTGACGACGTGTTTCTTAAATGTTCTTCTAAAGTTTTGTCTCCTGCTTCGATTCTGAATCGAAGAAGCTCTCGGAAGTTTCCCTCATTATTTGTCACATTGCTTTCTTCTAACAATGGCCCGTCATCTCTATGGCCACGGAAAGGTATACATTGTTTGGCTAAAAAAATTATAGATCGAATGATTGGTTTGAGCCGATTTCGATTATCCTCTATCTGCCTGTCTCGAGCACTATCTATCAAATTTCTTATATCTAAAGATCGGTTTTCGTAACATTTTATAAAATTATCGCTCGATAAAACCGCTTCAATGTGATATCGATTTGTATTATGTTTATCTAGCACACCATCCATTCCAAATAATTTTGCAAATTTTGTAACTGGTGTGGTAACCAAACTTTGCAAACTTGTTGCTTTATTTTTACCACCTGAATTTGCGAAGATAGCACAGTGCTTACAAAAAAGTCCTTTCTTCAAGTCCGAAAACGCAATCCAGTTATATTTTTGGAGATGATCGTATCTCAAGTACCGCTTAACTAACTTGTTATTTTTGTTATGTTCAGAAAATGGAAATGAGTAGTTTTTTTCCGGAACCCACGTATTTTTCAAATAATTATATTTTTGAAAGTCTCCCAAACCACTCAAACCATCAACAACTCGACCAATGTCGTAGTTACTAACTTCATTGGACTTTTCTACAGCAACTTGCTTTAGAGTATTTTCATTATTAACTGATGTTTGTAATGTTGATACTGTTGTAAGTCGTTCTGGCACTACGAGATTCTGTTGAGAAGACGATGAGGAAGATGACTGGGATGACCCATTATCACCCACATCTTTAATTACTTTCTTCGGAACAACAGAAAAATACGAATTCAACGTATTCGTATTGTTTGCCCTCTTCATTTTCTGAAAAAAAAAAGAACATTTGTGATTCCGGCCAAACGAGAGATGGATATGCCCAGGTTTTTTAATTTGAGCCTAATAATAATTTGCAGTCACTTTTCGTTCAAATCGGAATCTATTAACTTTTGTATTTCGAAATAGCATCCTATATAGCGAACATCTGCGCTGGACGAGAGAAAACTGCAGAGTATTATTTACTCATTGCTGATGTATTCGTTCCGTTAGCAAACAGAAAATTATTCCTAACCTATCTATGGATTTTTACTCACCTGTCACCCTGGAATAAAATGATGATTACAATCCGGCAATATATATAGTGCACTGCACCTATGTCACCTCTATAACTACGATACGATAGTGTATATCGGGTAGACGATAGATACTTCAGAACGTTCAAATTTCTACACAATACACAACGATATAACTTCCATAAAAAAATATGTACATAGGCATTCTTATGTTTCTGTTTCTACACTGGACGTCGCCGGTGTCGGGATTCGCGCGGGAGGCGATGCACTTGCATTGGCGTAACCAGAGTTGAAGAGACAGGCATTATGATTAATTATCATTATTACAGATTGCAGTATCTAGGTATTTCAAAATCCGTATGTAAATCCATTCAAAATAATTAATTTACAGAGTAAATAATTTAAAATATATTAACATAACATTATCCTGTGTTACTAGACAAGTTTATTTAAGGTGCATTGCCACCTTTGACCGCCCTTGCGCCAATGGTGAATATAGAATTATTGATGTATGTCAAAAAATCCACAATAATTGCCTCTTAAAACCTACCAAATTTCATTTGCATATCTCTATTAGTTTTAGAGCAATAAATAAATCGTCAGTTTGTAAGAAAAATTTCAACATCCCGTATCTCGGAAACGAAGCATTTGAGGACATATGTTTATAAAGCAAACTGTCATTATTTTTTCATACAGAATTACCCCTTAAAGTTTGTCGCACTTATTTAGAAACACCCTGTATTGATGAACAACATTACTAGTTATTAACGTGCTTAACTTTTTTATTATCCAACATAAACAAATAAATCAAAAAAGAAAATGTTAAGAGAGCCTAAGGCTACAATTGAGTTTTAATTTCAATATTTTATCTATACTAAAACATTCCACAGGGTGTTCCGAACTATTAGGAATAAACACAGTATGATTGTTATACCCAGTATACAATGACAGTTTACCGGTCTAGCAACAATATTATTATAGCGATATTGCTAAAGAATAAGGCCATAAAATACTAAAAAAATCACTCAAATCGGACAACAGGTTTAGAAAATTCGAGACATCTAACTTGAATAACTCATCGAGTGACCCGCTTTTTATGATCGCATTATATTTTTTTATTTGTAAGTTATACGTTTTGCACATTATCATTATAAACTATTATTACAACCTAAGGAAATGAATGTCTTTTATTCGGATTTCGGATGCTTTCATAATAATGATTCTTAAATTACATCTATATTTTTTATTTTATTACCTGAGTGAGTTGGTGAGGAAAATACCTACCGGATTAATACGAACCCTTAAACTTGGTGAGGAAAATACCTGTCGGATTATATGGTTCTACTGGTTGGTGAGGAATTTACCTCCGCCCCGAAAAATATTGGGTCTAGCAAAAAATGGCTTTCTATAAACGTTAAAGACCAAACATCAGAGAACATGTGGGTGTTTTTAGAATTTTGATTGGATAATTAGTTTAAGAAAAAATTAAATAAATCGAACGGCATGTCACGACGGACGGTGGCGAACGCAGAGATGCGAGGAAGGGCGAGATTCTATGCGGGAGTCAACCCCTAATCGACTCTACTGATCGGGATGTTGTTAGGGTCGTTTTTTCATTGTGATGCCGATTTTAGGTATGATGAATACTGCTAGCGTACTAAACAGAGACTTTTTTTGGCTCGTTTTGTTGTCAAATTATTAACACTTTTAGAATATTGTATGTGTTATGTCATTGATTAATAAGTACAATAGGAAGGGGAATATTTATAATCAATGGTTATGTTAAGTGATAGTAGTAGTTATATTATCATAATATTAATAATAGGTATTCTTATATATCTTTAAGGTTCTGTTGTATACTTATTATTATTATTATGTTTATCCAGATTTAGCCCTACGGCTCACACGCCCTCAAAGGGGAAAATTCACTCATCCCAGATACTTACGATATCAAAAGGATTGAGCTCTGGTGGGACTCTTTCCGCGTTATCGAGCCCTAGGTGACTTAGTACGTCGGGGTATTCCCAAAAATGTTCTTACATATTATTTTTATCATTATAAAGCTTATTAAGAACGTCGTAAAGTGGTTAAAGTTCAAAAGCTTGGTATATACACATCTAAAATGACATCGGTTTTCCCTGGAATTAAATTAAATCTACGTACCTATTTCTTAATCACTAGATATCTCGTGTTACTTATCTTATTCTACGCCAGACTCTTTATTCTAAGTCAGACTCTTCGGTATTGTCAGAAGAACTAAGAACTAAGAAGAAAGAAGCGGAAACTGGGAAAGACATTTGTCAAGTTTGCGAAAAATGCTACCTTACTTCTTCGCATTTGATCATGTGAACTATTCTCGCTGGGGAACAATATATTTGATGGACATGTGCAAACTTCATGAGGAAGCTCAAGAAGTCCATGAAGAATTTATGAGAAGAAATTTTGTTGTGAAACGTTTGAATGGAAACTTTAACGAACTATCTGTAGATCAAGCTTTAGAACATCTAAATAAAAACTCAAAAGATGCAGGAGGAATCGTGGGATTGACCAAAAACAGCACGAAACTAGATGAATAGTTTTTGAGCTACAACATGATTGGTATGATGGTAGATTAATTTCGTGCATCATTAGACCTCAGCAATCAGTCATCAAGTCAAAACGTAGAAGGTGGAAAGAATCGGATGAAAGTTGATGAAGATTCTGTACAAAAACTGCATGACGAGTTTTTACGATTCAATATATTTTCCAAAAACAAAGATCGTCTTCTCGTAATTTCAACTAATGAGATTGCATCGCCAAATGTTCAAGCATCCTTATTAAATATACAAAAAATTGGAGAAGAGGTCTTAGCAAAATTTCTTGATACTGTCGGAACTCTCCAGTTTTACAAACCTATAAAGAAGAATAATCTTCCAACACTTCGTCGTGCAGGTATCTATAAAACTGTCGCTGAAAAGAAGAAAACCGTTCAAGCTGGGCAAGAGTTTTTGCAAAAAATATTAGCAGCCAAGGCAATAGGGAACTTGCATAAATTTTTAAATTCGAAAAAAATGTTATAAATCACAACAGAACATAATTTAAAACATGTATCAAAGATAAAAAAGTTTTGTTTGTCTTTCGTTTGGCCCCTAAAGACGATTAAAAATTCAAATTAAAACAGGTGGTCCAAAACGCATCGTGACGTCACTTGGTTTTACATTTACATTTTTCCAATAAAGTAAACAGAATTTTAAATTAGACGTTATAAACGTCAGTAGAAAATACATTTATGTGACGTTACAAGTGTTTTTGTTGTTGTTGTTTGTTTGGGTTTATATGACTGCGGACACTAAATCCATTCGCCAATTTTACTATTTTTTATTTTATTAGTCATTTTTTCGTATCTTATCCTAAAACTAATACTAATATAACAAACAATTCTACTAATAAATAATTATTTTTGTATTTTTTTTTAATAATTTTTTATATATATATATATATATATATATATATATTTTTATTAATTTTTTTCCAAATGATGTTCTCAGAGTTCCACAGCAAAAACTGCAACATTCTTCTTTAGCCCTCTACTTCATTCGAAAGCTATTTTACTATGGACTGTCCAAGTTCGTCATTCATTTTTATCTACATATTTTTTTTATATTTTTTAATTTAATTTAATAATTATTATATTTTTTTTTCTATTTTTTTTTATATATCTTTTTTATATTTTTTCTTTCTTTTTTTTTTATTATTTTTTTTTATTTTTTTATTTTTTTTTTTATTTTTATTTTATTATTATTTTTTTATATTTCTTTTCTTTTTTTTTTCTTTTCTTTTCTTTACTTTTTCTTTTAACATATAACAATTTACAAGAAATACTTACTCTATATTTTACAATTACAATTTAAGCTTAATATCTAAAATATGTTTATACAATAGTCGGTATACCAACTCATTATTTTCTAATGTTAATAAATAATTTAAATTAATGGGATGGTGGACATCAGTCAAAGAATACAGTGAATTTAAAAACATATTAACTTTATTAGAGATAAGAGAACAGGTCAAAATTTTGTGTTGTAGATTGCCCAACTGTCCACAAATACATTGTGGACTATCAGCTATATTAATTTTAAATAAATATGATGGAGTAAGACAGTGGTCAAATCTCATTCTGCATATGGTTCTTATCATATCTTTTGTCGACTCCATTTTAGAAAACCAAGGTTTATCCGTTATATAGTTTCTGATTGATCTGTAGTGGTTTCCTGTATTTACGTTTTCATCAATATACCTTTCTTTCCATTCTTTCTTAATCTCTTTGAATAAATTTGATTCAATATCTTTTGGCGTACAAAGATAATGGGTTAATACTCCTTGTGTCACCGCGTTTTTAGCCAATTCATCTACCATTTCATTTCCAGTTATTCCACAGTGGCTTTTAACCCATGCCAACTTAACAGACTTTCCTTGTTGCTGAAGTTCTTTAATTTTATTTATGATATATAATTCAATGTAGTTCACTTTTGATTTAGGATTTATAGCACTAATTTTACTAAGAGAACTTTTACTGTCACTAAAAATTATAAACTTTGAATGATTTATATTAGATAAATATTTTAGTGCTTCCATTATCGCTATTAATTCAGCTGTGTATATACTCATAATAGAATTTAGTTTAAACATTTTACTAATTTTATGACTGCTATCCCAATAGGCACATCCCACACCTTCAATATTTTTTGATGCATCTGTATATAGCATACAATAATCTTTGAACATTTGTGAACTGTCGGAGATAAACACTAATTTTCTTAAAGATATAGGCAACTTGCTATAGTCCCTTAAAAAGTATACCTGAACTTGTTCCATACTATTAAAGTCAATATTATAATTTGGGTTTATGTCATATTTATAAAGTTGTTTATCATATATTGTCATTTTTGAATATAAATCTACCATATTTAGAGTTTTCTTTTTTATCCAATATTTTTCTGTCAAGTCTGCTAAAAACAGTTGATGTATTTTGGAAATTAAACTTGCCTTTTTTTCATACAATCTAACTAAAAGGTTGATGCCAAGTTTTTTTCGTCTTATATCCATCGGCATTTCACAGCATTCAACTTGTAGATTATTTATCGGTGTACTTCTTAGGGCTCCTATACACAATCTAAGGGATTTATTAATGATTTTGTCTATTTTATTTAAATGACACTGTGATGCGTCACTGTATAATATTGATCCGTAGTCGAATATAGCTCTTATATTATTTTTAAATAACAACAAAGAAATATTTGGATCTGCTCCCCAACGTAAGTGTGATACGAATCGAAGAAGGTTTATTCCTTTTTCTGTTTTTTTAACTATATTGTCTATATGTTCTTTCCAGAGAAGCTGTCTATCCAGAGTAATACCCAAATATTTAACATAACTTTGTACAGGATAGGATATATTGTTTATTAAGATGTGATTGGGTATTTCTTTTCGTTTTCTTGTAAAAATACATAATTTGGTTTTGGAATCAGATATATTTAGTCCATGTAATTCACTCCATATTTTAATATGTTTGTCTCCTTCTTCAATGGATTTGACTGCATTTTCTATTTTAATGTTTTCTTGATAAATAACTATATCATCTGCAAATTGTAAAATTTTTGTTGAGTTTAAATTTTTTTCTATATCAGAAGTGTAAATTAAATATAACAAAGGGCTTAATATTCCTCCTTGAGGTAAACCACCCATCGCTACTCTTGGACCAAATGTGTTATTATTTACCGATATATAAATTTTTCTACAGTCATACAATTTTATTATTTTTTGACAGAAGCATTCTGGCAGACCTATTTGTATCATTTTGTTATATAGTATATTTAAATTAACGTTGTCGTATGCTGCTTCAACATCTAATAAAAGAGCGATTACTGAAGAATTTTTCGTAAACGCTAAATTTATATCTGTTACCAAATGACTCACAGCTTCCACAGTAGAATGATTTTTTCGAAATCCAAATTGTGTTTGTGATAATTTATTGTTTTTTTCTAGCCAACTTTCGAGCCTAAGTTTTATCATTCTTTCCAGTGTTTTTGTTATGCAGGAGCTCAATGAAATACCTCTATAAGATTCTGCTGAATCAGGATTCCGATTTGTTTTGAGAATAGGAATCACCCGGTACTCTCTCCAGTTATCTGGAATATCTTCTGATAACCATATTTGATTAAAAAAATTTAATAGTGTTTCTTTCCCTTTTTTATGTAAATTGGCCAACATAATATAATGTACATTATCTATACCTGGAGAAGTATTTTTCTTATTCTTAAGGCTTATTTCTAATTCACAGAAACTAAATGGAATTGAAAGTGGATGCATAGAGTTTTTTCTTTCCATTACATTAATTTTTGAAAATATATTATCTGGACATAATTTTCTTAAAAACTCCTCAACCCATTCTCCTTCAGTCACTGGATTTACTTGTGGTTTAAAAATGTTTTGTAATCGTTTGGCTTGATTCCACATATCTTTAATTGGTGTATTTTTGTTTAAAGTTTTACAAAAATTTCTCCATGCATTACGCTTACTCTCTAATACAACTTTTTTGGTTTTCGCTACACATTTATTATAATTTATATAATTTTGTATATTAGACTGTAGTTTAAACTTGCGTAAAGCTAGTTTTTGTTCTTCTATTACCTTTTTACAATTGTCATTCCACCAAGTTTTTCTAAATCGTGGATTAGTCCCTGTTCTCTTCTCCGGTATACATATCTTACAATATTCGTTTAATTTATTTAAAAATTGTTGGTAATTTAAATTATTATCTATTTCCATGAAATTATCAGTGATAGAAGAGAAAAGAGACCAATCCGCTTTATTTATGTTCCATTGGAATTTTGTATTTACACATTCCGCTTTATTAACATTAATATTTGACTTAATAATAATAGCAAAATGATTTGATCCTAATGTCTCGTCCACAACATCCCAATCGAAAAAATGACTAATATTTGCTGAGCATATTGTAAGATCTATTGCAGATTTATTATTGCTATTCGGTCTACGCATCAAAGTTTCTTTACCATTATTTAAAATTACAAGATTACAGTCCTCAATAGCTTCTAACAGATTTTTTCCTATAGTATCTACAGTACTACAACCCCAAACATAATTGTGGCTATTAAAATCACCACCAATTATAAAAGGCTTCTCTAGACTATTAAAAAACTTTTTCCATTCATTTAGAGTGATTTTAAGATTTGGTTTTACGTATATTGAATAAATGTTTAACTTTTTTCCGGATTGAATTTTAATTGATATGCTATTGCACATTATGTCATTAATTTGGTGAAAAGTAGGACTGTTGTAAAATTTTATTAATTTTTTCAAAAGGATGGCTACTCCACCATATCCATCATCTCTATCATTCCTAAAGACATTATAACCAGTAAAGTTAATAAAATTACTTTTTTTTAACCAAGTTTCTGATATTAATCCTATATCTATTTTATTGTCATACAAGAATTTTTCTAAATAACCCTTATTTGTTTTAATTGATCTCGCATTCCATTGAAGAAATGAAACGTTAGCCATCACGAGGTAATAATAATTGTGAAATATTGTTTTTTAATAATTCCAACGTTTTTTTATCTAAATTGTGATTAATTTGATTTAATGTTGCTGAAATAAAGTTTACTATTATTTCTCCTATATTATTTTGATTGTCGTTTTGTGTTTGTGTTGTGTTAGAATAAATGGGATTATTAAAATTATAACAAGGCTGACTTTGTATTCTTGGTGTTTGCAAAATTTTTCTGCGTGCTTCCATTGTTTCTTTATCTACACTACTAGAATCAATACTACTTGATCTTTTTCGTTTAGATATTGTATATTTATTTGAAGTATTTTCTTGGTCTTTACTTACTGTTGAATAACATTTTTTATATTTATTATTAGCTTCATAATATGTTATATTTTCATTATTCATAATTTTTTTAATATATTCCTGTTTTTGTCTTTCTGTACAATCTGTTCCCACTCAGTAGCGCTGTGTTTTCCTTTGCACAATACACAAAGTAAATTATTCGGATTGGAACAATTAGATTTGTTGTGTTCTTCGCCACATCTTTCACACCTATCTTTTCCTCTACATTGGGCACTTATATGCCCAAATCTCAAACACTTTAAACATTGGATTATTCTGGGTGTATAATTTTCCACCTCGTATATCATTTTTTCTATTATTACATTTTTTGGTATAGACTGACCTTTAAAAGTGACAATTACGGTTCCTGTTTTTACATAATTAGTATTACCATTATCTTGAATCACTTTCCGCATAATTCTTTTTACATGTAATACTTCGAATTTAATTCCAAATCTAGGTTTAATTAATGATAATAAATCATTATCTTCTATCTCTTTATCTACCAATTTTATAACACCTTTCTTTTGAGTAAAAAACGTTGGAATATATGCCTCATACTCTTTGCTTTTAAGAATTTGAGAATCAATTAATTTATTAGCACTAGCAAAATTATTTAGTTCTACCTTGATTTTATTTCTACCAACTACTGTAATTTGTGTGATATTATTTTCAATTTCAGGTACTGCACTTAAAATCAAACGGGCCGTGCCGATCCTGTGTAATCGACCAATGTTACCGTTTTTATTTTCTATGTGTACTATATAAGGTGCATTATCTCCAAATTGGTATCTATGTTTTAATCTTAAATTTATTACTTTATTTAAATTTTGCTTACCTGACTTATCTGTTTGATTTAAATTTGTCAAATTTTCATCGTTATTGCAACTAAATTTGTTACTTACCTCAATAGTACTACTTGTTTGGTTTTGTTTGTTTGTTACCTTATTATTTACTCTATTGTTATTTTTATTTAATTCCTCATATTCCATCATCCCATCTCCTTCCATTTCTACATAAAATTTACCTTTATCTGGAGGTTCGGGTGGTATACCTTCCATATTATTTGTTTTCTGAAATTTAACTTCTAGGCGCTAAATTTCACACTTTCTTACAGATCACTGGTTTAGTACTTCTTTATACTACTCGTAATACTCAAAAAGTTAAGAAAAAACCTTAAAAATTAATAATTTTTAGGAGAACTTCTAAATAAACTGCCTTTCAATTTGACGTTTATTTGACATTCCAAGTGTTTTTGATCGTTTGACCTATTCATAGAAAATTTGTACTTTTACAAAATGGTTTTATTTTCAATAGTAAACCTTCGTTCCTTTCCTTCAAAAATAGTATAAAACTACAATTTTAACAAACTGGTATATATTATTACAATGACATACGATAAATGTCATTAGAATATAAATATTTTTGACTTATTCCACGACGATGAGCTTGCCAAATACCCAAGTAGGTGGAGGCCAATAAACTAAAGAATGAGAAGAAGAATATACCTAAATATAAGGTTGTGTCTAGGTATAGGCTAACGTGTACGCAAATAAAAAAGTTAGAGTGTCAGTGATTTCTTATTTTTTATTTGTTTAGTGTTTGTTTTTAAATTAACTACGGAGTGCGGACAATTATTTAGTTCTTTTAATGAGTTTAAGAACATTTTAAAACAGTACGCAAAAGATAAGAGACTATAAATTAATATATATTTTTTTTAGTTATAAATGAAATAGTATTACCGTAAACGATTAAAATAAAAGGAAGACCTAAAGCTTTCACAATAATAATCAGTGCCGGATTTACCACTAGGCCGACTAGGCCGCGGCCTAGGGCCGCAAACAAAAGGGGGCCGCAGCGTTTTGTAAAAAAAAAATTTTCTAATTGAATTGAAATCAGTAAACAATTTTTCAAATAAGAGAATGGCTATTCTACTAAACACGCGGTACGATATTTTACAATGTTTTGACAAGAGTAGCAAAACATTACAAAAACTGCTACAGACTTGAATGTGACTTGCAACATACAAATCTCTAAAGGAGTACGCATTGAGTCATGAGAGACAACTTTGACTCCTATGAAAAAAGAGGAAAAGAGTTGTCTAAAAATGAAACCTATATTCTTGAAATAAACAGACGCCCGAAAAGAAAAGCTCTCCTTGGCTAAGACAAAGAAGATGAATCCACTGAACCCATTCAATGTTGTAATTGACACGCTTTATTCAGAATTGAATGAAAGGTCCGAAGTTTATTTCAGTCTTAATGAAAAATTTGGATTTTTAAACAACTTATCGTCAATTTCCAATGAAGAAATCGGGGTAAAAGTTTGACTAAAAAGTATCGAATTGACGCAGGGGGTGACTTTGGAGAAGAGGGTGTACAGTTCAAAGGCTTTGTTGAAGGTATATTTGATGAAGAAAGAGAACCTCATGACAACAAGATTACCAAGCCTCCGAGGAATACACTTTTGGAGTATCTGAAACTAATTCATGAAAAACAGTTATTTCCGAATATGGACACAGCTTTGCACATTCTACTATGCATGATGACATCAAATGCATCTGGAGAAAGATCATTCAGCGTGTTGAAAAGAATCAAAAACTACTTGAGGAACTCGACTTCTGACGAAGATTCCAGATTGTCTAGTTTGTCTAGTTTTGTTTTGGATAATTTGGCCTAGGGCCGCAAGTACCCTAAATCCGGCACTGATAATAATTAACTTGTTTTGAAGCTATTATCCTTGTGGCATTTTTATAATCAACTATTCTAAATGGGAGCTAAGCCACAATTTAACTAAAAAATTGATTTTATTAACGTTTCGACTTCTAAACCGGATGTCGTTGTCAAAATACAAAATATTATTAAATTAAACAAAAATGTTGTTGCTTAGTAAAAATTTTTTTTAATTTTTGTATTTTGACAATGACATCCGATTTGGACGTCTAAACGTTAATAAAATAATCTTTTTAGTTAAATTGTAGCTTATTTTGCATTTAGAATAGTTGATTATAATAATTCACTTAGGTACGTATAAAAATTATTTTAACAATATTTTGTACCTACATGTCATGTCAACTAAATACATATAATTATTTTGCTAACCTAAATATATACTTTTATATATACACATTGATTTATTACAAAGTTTGAAACATCTGAATAGTTCTGCTTCCCTTCCATTAACAAATATGTTTCCATCAAACAAACACTAAACATATCAAAATAGCATGTACCAAAATATATAGTCACTGCGCAAGCTAAATAATGACGTCACTGGCTTGATGAAGTTTAATTCGCGTACCTAACTTTTTTATTTGCGTACACGTTAGCGTGTACCTAGACACAGCGAAATATAACCATAATAAAAACTAATGCAAAACTATGTGACGTCACGTGCCGTTTGAACTATTTTATACCGCTGAAGACTTTAAATATGTATTTCAAAGTTATTACGAGTTTTTGAAGCGTGAAATTTTGGAAATCTCATTTTTAAACAAAACTGAACATTATTATCTAATAAAAAAAATGTGCAAGTTCCCCAGGGCCCCCGTAACCGGGCGTGCAACGCGTGCGGCGCACGCGGGCGTAACCCCAAAGGGGCGCCAAACCGAAGGTTTGGTAAATAAGAAATATTTATTTTTAATGAGATAATCATCCTTATATACAATTTTAATTATTTTATGAACAGCTAAAGAAATCTCAAAAATCAAATGATATTGTGTTATTACTGAAAAAATAATTATTCTCGTCCTGAAATGTTGAACTTACTGCGTCAAAAATACTGCGTTTGTTGTTCCTTCCTAATGTTTTTCTTTGAAGTAGATTGAATTACGCTTGGCATACCATCCAATCGATTTTATGTTGTAAACTAAAGCGATACTTAAAATAGTCAAATAAACATCAAATCACACTCCTTGACGAGCAGAAACATAAATTAACACCCATAAAACGCAACGAAACGCAGTTTTACTCCAACAAAAACACAACTTGCTGGATCAAGCAGTCTTACTCCTATTAAGTGAATCTTTTACTCAAATTTATGATAACTACCCTTAGGTAAACAAATACTCTATGAATTATGATTATGTATTTGACTTGAGTATCTTTTCCCTTCTCGTCTATGCGTTTATTAGGCAGAAACATTATTTACTGTTACTGGTGAAGGGGTGGTTTCCTGCAGTGAAAGGTTTAAAATTTTTATTTTATATTGGTGTTAATAATTACCTACGACTATTATTGTAATTTTGTTCTGCCCTGATTTTAAACTTTTGTTTTCGTGTAAAAAATATTGGACAATCTTTTTTATTTGTTGTTATTTTAAGTGGTGTGGAAATTAAATTAATTGTGAAAATGGTAAGTATCATAATCATTGCATAGAATAATAATAATTCATTTTAAATAGTTATTATCGGGTTTACTCTAATAAAATCCACAATTTACAATTTATTTAAAAAAAAAAGGAAATAATTAAGACATTGTGTCTGCGTAACTTGGAACCATATGGGCAATATTTTTATTATTAATTTTACGGAAAAAATTCATTCTTCATAAAATGCTTTGCATAGTCTAAAAACTAAAATGCAACCAAATATAAAATTGTGTCAATCTTACGAGTATCAAAAATATGAATTTCGATCAAGAGTACCTTATATTTCACAATATCGAAAATTATTATTATGAAAAGTTGTTTGGAATTAATTAAAAACTACATATGTTTTAATATGCAATTACATCCTTTTAATTCAATTTTTGTTTCTCAAATTACAGATACCCAACACCCTTTTCATTTACTACGAATAATGCGATAACTCTTTTATTGTTATTGATTAATTAATTAATATTAATAAAAAAAGTTATAACATTATTTGTAATAACTGAAAAGGGCTAATTATTAATAATAAAAGACTTATCATTTTATTTCTAATAAATGAAAAGGGTGTTTTTGAAAAGTACGCAATTATGTACGATAAAAAGATCTTTCTAAAAAGCTTTGCATGGTCTAAAATCTAAGATGCAACCATCAAATCCTCTCAAATTTTTTCAATTTTATATGAGATATATGTAAAAAAATATGAGTTTCGATCAAAAGTAAAGTGCCTTTCTAGATCACAATATATTTGAATTAGAAGGATTTAATTGCATATAGAAACATAGTTTTTAATGCTGAACAACTTTTCATAATAACTTTTCAATATTGTGGAAACTAAACGTTGCTCTTGACCGAAATTCATATTTTTTGACATACCCTGTATAAGATTCATAAAATTTGATATTTGATGTTCATTCTGAGTTCTAGACAATGCAGAACTTTTTATGAAGAATAATTTTTTCCCGTAAAATTAATAATAAAACAGTTTCCCATATGTTTCCTAGTTATGTAGACACCCTGTATAAAATTTGTTTGAAGACTTTGAAATGACAAAATATTATTGTTTATTTACTTAAATGTATATTTTTAATTTAATATGCAGGGTACTTCATTAATGTTGCAAAAAATTTAAGGGGAAAGGCGCAAAATGTCGCCTGTCAAAATTTTCAATGTGTTCTAAGTATATTTTTTTGGCGAATGGATTTAGTGTCCGCAGTCATATAAACCCAAACAAACAACAAAAAGTATATTTTTAAAAAATTTAAACACAGAATGAAAGATAACGTTATTGCCGAGGGCCGGCAGTCCCTTAAACTAAATAGAAAGTTTCTTTTGAATTACAGTGGAACTTGGTTATAACGTCATTGAAGGGTCCATTAAAAAATGACGCTATATCAGAGTGACGTTATAGGAGAGGTATAGAAAAATGAAATTTTAACGAGGGAAAATTTTATTACAGCATTATTGCTATATTAGGTACATTAGATACATTATCTTTTAATGAATCTATGTCCTCTTAAAGGCTTTTAAAATTATATCCTTGTTTTTTAGGATTGAGCCAAGATGACACTCGAATTAACAAGTCCAAATTGCCGACATACATCAGTAATTTTTCGACCACTTTCAAATGTCCTTATAACACGCACTTTATCTTTAATAGGCAAAACCTTCCTTTTAGTACTACAACTTGCCATATTAAAAAATAAAAAGCTAATTACTAAATTAAAATCTGAAACAGAAAAATTTGACTGTTAGGACGGTACTGACAAATGAGAAATCATGGAACTGTTAAGGTCATAACTGTACACAGAAGGGATGATTTAACTTTCTCACATTCTTGGAAAGAATGTGAGAAATGTCGCAAAGCCGGAAACGCATTGCACTTTATTCGTCATAAAATAAAAATATGACAACCTACTGTAAAATTTTATGACGCTATAGGCGAGTGTTACTTTATTTTAAGCCGCTAAAACCGGGTTTTTAATAATGTTATTAAATAGTTTTTGTCCGGACCTATTAAAAATTGACGTTATAACCGAGATGACGTAACTACCGAGGCCGTAATATCCAAGTTCGCTGTAAAATTTTATGACGGTATAGACTAGTGTTACTTTATTTTAAGCCGCTAAAACCGGGTTTTTAATAACGTTATTGAATAGTTTTTGTCCGGACCTATTAAAAATTGACGTTATAACCGAGATGACGTAACTACCGAGGCCGTAATATCCAAGTTCCACTGTAAATATTTGCAATTATTAAAAATCACACTAGCTTTTCTCTTTTATTTTCACCCCTGTAACTTATTAAAATAAACATTATAGAAGTTTTCAGGAACTTTCGGCCTCAGTAATAATGTAGTCTTTCATTCTGGGTTTAAATTTTTCAAAAATATTTATTAGTTTTATACAGGGTGAGTGGGGAGGAACGCACCAAACTTGTAAGACTGTATAATATACGTAAAAATAATCAAAAATGGACACCATTGAGTTCACTCCCGTCTTGAGCAGGTAGTTATTTTATTAGTCGAGTTCACTCCCGACACTATTCGAATTCACTCCCGAGCGATTTTACAATAAAGTATGATTTAAGGGTATTATTTTTCTGAAATTTAAACATTGTTGCCAAATAGCACTTTGATCGTAAAGCAATTCGAGAAGTTTTTCCAGACACTAAACTTAAGGGATGCCTGTTTCACTTGAGTCAAAGTTGGAATAGAAAAATTTAACAGTTGGAACTGTCCCACGAATATCAGTGCAGAAACAGATTTAATTAAATATATAACTTATATATTTGGTTTACCATTTCTCAAAGCAGAGGACGTTGGGGATTGCTTTGCCATAGATCTTGTTGCAATTCAACCAGAAACCAGAAGATGAAAGAGTGGTTAAGTTTAGTGACTATTTCGTTGAAACTGTGAGTCTTTTCACTCTCGCTATAATGCTTCATTATACAACACATCCAAATTTTAACCAGTTTATTTATGTTCTTTAAGATTTTCAATTAGATACATATATCAAACTTCAAAGTATAGATACCGTGGTGAAAGTGTACGATAGAAAAGTGGTATTGAAAAAAAAAACTTTTTGAAAATTAGAAATAACTATGCAAATAACTATCATACAAAATAACGGCCTTACTAATATTGAATTTATAAAAAATATATCAAATATGTTGTAAAAAAAAGTAAGCCGGGCAGTTATAGTAATTTCATATTTACTCTAATGTATGTATTCAATGAAACTTAGTAACCAAATATTAACAAGAACATAACAATGAAACTTTGTTTTCTTGAATTATTACCAAGTTGCATTTTTAAAAATCATCCCAATTAGATG
The DNA here is from genome assembly GCF_917563875.1 of Diabrotica virgifera virgifera. Taxonomy (NCBI): domain Eukaryota; kingdom Metazoa; phylum Arthropoda; class Insecta; order Coleoptera; family Chrysomelidae; genus Diabrotica; species Diabrotica virgifera. The sequence continues at coordinate 91,052,972 of NC_065450.1, read as the reverse complement.
TAGATGTTCAAGAATGTCTAATAAGAAATATACTTTTAAACGAATGATTTGTCAACAGTGTCCAGATTTTAAGGTATAATAATTACTTTTATTAATGACGGCTTAAAATCGCCTAGGAGTGAATTCAAACATTACCTTTTACGGAGTCAGGTAATATTCATATTTTGGGAGTGAACTCAACCCGTCCCTCAAAAATAACTCATATGTTGTTATTCGATTTTCATCTGTTTCCGAGATACGGGGTGTTAAAATTTTTCTTAGAAAATGACGATTTATTTATTGCTCTAAAACCGGTTGAGGTGTGCAAATAAAATTTGGTGGGTTTTAAGACATAGTTATTGCGCATGTTTTGACATACAAGTAAGAATTTTATATTCACCATTGACGAGCGTACGGGTAATAGTCTGAAATTTTTTAAAGATAAAAATGGTACGCCATGAAATATTTTAAATTAAAAATCTTTCTTGAATTTCTTGTTCAATTTGTGATAAAAAATCTATCTTCCCTTTTTGTCATGCGACGACGCCTCGTTTTCATGCAAACAATAAAACATCTTAACGCTTACAAAGTTTTCGACGAAGTTTCTATATGAATGTGTAGAAACTTATTTCGAATACTTTGTAAGCGTTAAGATATTTTATTTTTTGCATGAAAAGGAAGCGTCGTATGAACAAACATGAAGATAGATTGTTTGTCAGAAATTGAACAGGGAATTCAAAAATAATTTTTAATTTGAAATATATCAGTGGCGTACTATTTTTTTTGTTTAAAACATTTTAGACTATTACCCGTACGCACGCCAATGGTGAATATAAAATTCTTAATTGTGTGTCAAAACATGTACACCAACTATGTCTTAAAACCCACCAAATTTCATTTGCACACCTTAACCGGTTTTAGAGCAATAATAAATCGCCAGTTTTAACACCCCGTATCTCGGAAACAAATGAAAATCGAATAACAATATATGAGTTATTTTTGATTATTTTTACGTATATTATAGTCTTAAAGTTTGGTGCGTTCCTCCCCACTCACTCTGTAGATTTAAAGGGCGCTAAAATATGTCCCGCACGCGGGCGCCAATCAGCCTTGCGGGGGCCCTGAAGTTCCCTATTGGAAGAGACATAAATTATGAGGACATTTTCAAACATGATTTGACAGCTTATCCAATGGCATTTGCACCTGCAGGAGTTTTATCGGTACCATCAAATAAATCTGCCTTAGGCTCTATAATAGAACAGCTTACAGTTACGACTAAACATCTACCATTACCGTTACAAAATAACAAAACATGTCACATTTTTGATGGTATGGGTTTGATTCAAGCCGTTGGTAAACCATTCAACGCCAAATCATTTGGCGACTACGCCAGAATTTTAAAATCAATAGTGTTCAAGAACCCCTACAGCGCTAAAAGGATCAATTTTGTTTTGGATCACTACCAAGAATCTTCCATAAAAAACTGCACGAGACAAAAGAGAGGCGCCAAAAATGAATCAATAGAACGATCAATTGAAGGTCCGGAAACAGTATTACCTCAAAAATGGAATGAATTTATTTATTAATTTAGTAATAAATAAAAATAAACTTACAAATTTCGTGAGCAATCAGCTAGCTGAATATTCCTTGATAAATTGTACAACTGACTTCGTAACCAGCGGAGGATTTTCCGACGTTTTACATTACAAGACAACTTTTGGTTTGAATTGTGAATTATTAGCCCCTCACATGAAGAGGCCGATACCAGAATAATGTTACACATTTTGTCAGCAAAAATGGAGGGATATACAAGATGTATAGTCGACTGTAAAGACACCGATGTGTTGGTACTCCTAGTCCATTTTAAAGATCTTTTAACTCCAGAAGTTTGGATGAGAGGAGCAAAGGACAACGAAATATTTATAGGTATCCACGAATTCTCTATGGATCACTCCCTAAGGAAATGTTTACCAGCCTTTCATGCCCTCACTGGTTGTGATACTACCAGCCAGTTTGCAACTCTTGTAAATAAAACATATTGGAAGGTATTTCTATCAAATTATAGTCTCCTATCTAGAGTGGGAAGTGAAGAATATTTGAGCAAAGAAGTTTTCGATGATATTGTTAAATTTGTTATTCTTCTTTATACACCCAACGGAAATATTAAGTGCATTAATACTATAAGAGGTATTTTGGCCACCACGAAACCTCTTCATAAATTGCCTCCTACTTTAGACAGTCTGAGGCAACACTGCCTTCGCGTACACTTCCAGACGAAGATATGGCTATGTAGTATGACACCAAGACCATCTATGCCGAATCCGTTACTAAGTGGCTGGACTAAATAAAATGGAGAGCTGGTACCAGTTTTAAGCACGGAATCCATGTTGCCGAAAGATACATCTAAGTATTCTTAATAGTTGTAAATGCAAAAAAGGTGAGTCTACTTTTGCCTTTTTATGTGAAGAATAATTATTATATTATTAGCTCTTTTCTATCTTTTAGACTGTACAGGGCCTGAATACTCGTGTAAAAGGAAACAGATTAAATGCATTGGTTCTTGTAAATGTATGGCCCAGGTGAAATGTGGCAACAAAGGTGATATATGGGAAACAATTTTAACCCTAAAAGATCTTAGTTCTTCTGATAATACTGAAGAGTCTGACTTAGAATAAAGAGTCTGACGTAGAATAAGATAAGTAACACGACATATCTAGTAATTGAGAAATAGGTACGTACCTAAATTTAATTGTTTGTATTACTATCCTTTGTTCTTGATTCCGAAATTAATTCCAGGGAAAACCGATGCCATTTTAGATGTGTATATACCAAGCTTTTGAACTTTAACCACTTTACGACGTCCTTATTAAGCTTTATAATGATAAAAATAAACTGTAAGAACATTTTTGGGGATTCCCCGACGTACCAAGTCACCTAGGGCTCGACAGCGTGGAAAGAGTCCCACCAGACCTCAATCCTTTTGATATCGTAAGTATCTGGGAAGAGTGAATTTTCCCCTTTGATGGAGTGTGAGTGTGAGCCGTATGGCTAAATCTGGATAAACATAATAATAATAAGTATACAGCAGTACCTTACAGATATACAACAATACCTATTATTAATATTATGATAATATAACTACTACTATCACTTAACATAACACATACAATATTCTAAAAGTGTTAATAATTTGACAACAAAACGAGCCAAAAAAAGGCTCTGTTTAGTACGCTAGCAGTATTCATCATTAAAATCGGCATCACAATGAAAAAACGACCCTAACAACATCCCGATCAGTAGAGTCGATTAGGGGTTGACTCTCGCATAGAATCTCGCCCTTCCTCGCATCTCTGCGTTCGCCACCGTCCGTCGTGACATTCCGTTTAGTGGAGTCAATGAAGGTTTTCACCTCCGATTTCGTTGAACCTCCATCGATTTTCATGAAAATTGGTAAGTATGTAGAGAATACCTCAAGAATCAAAGGTGACATGGTGCCAACTTGCGCTTTTACCCTGGGGGGAGGGGGATGCCACCCCTTCTGGGGGGTGGAAATTATTATATTAAAAATAATACCACTAATCGATAGAGGGACAAATTATAAGTAAAATTTGTTATATAAAGATATTCCAATAAATCAATAGTTTTTGAGTTATTAAAGATCAAAAGTTTTGATTTTTCCTGAAGAAAATCCATGTTTTAAAGCAGTTTTTCATAAATAACTCAAAAACCATAAGTTTCTATAAAAAAGTTGTAATTACCAAAATCGAAGATAATATAAAAATAAATAAGCTCCTTATTCGAAAAATCCTTTATTACATATACAAAGTGAGTTATATGCAATTGAATGTATATTTTTTTTCCGCGAGTACTCAAATCTTAGTATTCAAGCTTAAATAACAGGAAAACGATGCACTTTGTTAAATATAGATACTAAACATTTTAATAAGTACTTAAAAGTAACTATCAAAAAGCTATATAAGAAGTCGATAGCATCAAAATTAAGCAAGTTATGATGGAAATAAGAGGACCCTTTCAGATTTTTTAGGGAAGAATGAATAATGAAACATACGTCATTTCCACAAAAATTAAAATTTATAGTAACCCATTTAAAACTTTATTTATTTTAACATGAGTTATATTATTTTAACTTCAACAATTTTGACCGGTTTAGAATGCATATTTTTGAAAAAAAAAATACGATTAAAAAAAATTAGAATTTTTAAAATTTTCGTGAATTTCATTTTCTTTTGATAATAACTCCAAAATACTCGATATACTTAAAAAATGGTAGAGAACAAAATTTTAGTTTTAACTTTATTTAAGCTTTTTCTTTTTTTAATATTTTTTGACGACAAAAAATAACCGAGATAGAAACATTTAAAACCTAAATTTTACTGCGAGAACCGTGTAACCGGGGCCCTTTCACCTTGTATTTAAAAAAAAATAAAGGATTTAGAAAATTATGTTTAATACAGTGTTATAGACCTTTTACTTAGATCTGTAATGGTTTTTGGATAAATCTCATATTTGAAAAATTAACTGAGTTATTTTAAAAAAACCAATAACATTTTCTTTGAAAAAATTTTATAGCGAAGGTTTTGTATGTATACAGGTTGTGGGAAGTCCAATTAGTCGTTTGTTGTAGGAGATACGAAAAAAGTTTATTTAGGTGAGATTGGGGCATAGATAATATCAGAATTTAAATACGTTTCCAAATATACAGGGCTACCCATATTGACAGGGTGAAACAAAATTATCTTTTGTTTAATGGAACACCCTGTATATTTTTACATTTTTGGATTGTCCTCTATGTTTTATTTCTTAAAATATCAGGTTTTGTGATGTTATACGAAGTCGTTTAAAAGATAATTACGTTTTTATTTTAAATTTCATAGCAATATTCACCCCCTGTATAATTGTAGTGATTTGACATCAGAAAATCAATTTATGTTCAAGTGATTTTTAATATTGTCTATTATTGTTAAAAATTATTAATCTAGCAAAACGTTTAATTTTAGCTAATACAGGGTTGGTCGAAACTGAATGAGTGTTTTCTCAAAGTTTGAGAGTATGAGTTTTCTCAAACGGAGCAGCCTGTAATGCCTGTAATGAGCATTATAATGAAATGCTATTATATGGCACTTTATTATTTCCCATCCTGCCAGTGAGAACTGAATTTATTTTTGAAATCCCTAACTTTATGTCTTTAATTATTTTAAATATTGTAAACGATTAAAAAACAATCAAATTAAATTGAAATGAATAACCAGTGTATATCTTCCACATTTACTTCATATTTAACGTAGCCTGTACCATAACATTGCACAGATTATTATCCCTGTATAGCAACGATATACCATGAATTTGAATTCATACTTGAGAAATGTCCTATATCCAGTCTCACAAAAAAAAAATGATTCTTCAAACATAATATATATGCAGACAAAATCAGCCAAAGTGATTTGCGATATCTAATTAAAGGCCGTACCAAGTTGGTTTTGTTGAATATAGCATGAAAGCACGACGATACTTTAGTGATAAGCGTATTTTTCGTAGTAGCTATAGTATGTTGTTTTATATTATGTATTACCTATATTAAATTAGTTTTAGTTTGTTTCGTTTATCTAAAAAAATGTAAAACAAACTTAAATTCTGTTTTTCTTGTAGTTGTTTTTTCGTATAGATGTTGTTTTATATTGTAGTAAATTGAATTTAGTTTTAGTATGTTCCGTTTGTTTGTAGAATTATATTTAATTAGATGTGCTTTAATTACTAAAATAAATAAATTTTCAATTATATTTTATGTATTTGTGGAAAACGAAACCTAGCATTAGCGGCCACATTTCTATAACGGCCAATTGTTTTCTATTTTTAGTGGCCGTTATTGGCAGGTTTTACTGTACCAATAATATTTTATTAAATTATGAAATATTATTTGAATAAAAAATTTATAAACTTGATAAAAGAAAGTTTGCTTAGAATTTACTCCTCTATCTAATTATGGGGTTATTTTTAATAAAATAGTGTTCACCCATGAGAAGGGGTAACATCCACCCCCAGGATAAAAGCGCAAGTTGGTACCACATCATTTTTGTTTCTTGAGGTATCCTCTAACTGCTTACCAATTTTCATGAAAATTGATGGAGGTTCAACGAAATCAGGGGTGAAAACCTTCAGTGACTGCCTTTTTGGAAATATAAAAGAATAATTTTTGTTGTGATTGTCGATTTGCTAATTTTCTGATTTTTGGTTGCTATAAGGATTGAAAAATTAATAAAAATTATAAATCATGCACATAAGTGTAAAAAAATATTTATTTAACTTAATTAAACGAGATTGCTTGAGCCAGAATGCTGAAATCTGCATTTTTATCATTAAAAAAAAAACGTGGATTTCACCCCTAAAATGCAGAAAGCGCAACTTGGTGCCATATCACTTTTGTTTTTTGAGGTATCCTCTAACTAATCAACAATTTTCATGAAAATCGATGAAGGTTCAAAGAAATCGTGGGTGAAAACATTCAGTGACTACACTTTCAGAAATATAGAAGAATAAGGTTTTCGTGATTTTCGACTTGTTAATTTTCGGATTTTTGGTTACTATAAGGTTTGAAAAATAAAAAAAAATGTAATTCATGCACATAAATATAAAACAAATATTTATTTTTCTTAAATAAAGATTACTTTAATCGTCAGGATTACTTTAATGCGGAAATCTGCATTTTTTACAATTTAAAAAGTAGGGGTGTATTGCACCCCTAAAATGCAAAAGCGCAAGTTGATGCTATATAACTTTTATTGCTTGAGGTATCCTCTAACTACTTACCGATTTTGATGAAAATCGATGAAGGTTCAACGAAATAGGAAGTAAAAACTTACAGTGACTGCACTTTCAGAAATCTAAAAAATAATTTTTAAAAAAGGGGTGTATTTCACCCCTAAAATGCAAAAAGCGCACGTTGGCACTATGTCACCTTTGTTCCTTGAGGTATCCTTTAACCACTCACCAATTTTTATGAAAATCGATGAAGGTTCAACGAAATCTGAGGTAATAACTCATATCCACCTTCATTGACTCCACTAGTTCGATTTATTTAATTTTTTCTTAAACTAATTATCCAATCAAAATTCTAAAAACACCCACATGTTCTCTGATGTTTGGTCTTTAACGTTTATAGAAAGCCATTTTTTGCTAGACCCAATATTTTTCGAGATAGAGCGATGTAAACGATTTTAGAAATATGGGTTTTCAGGGCAAGTGATTTTATATGAAGGCGCTCCGTATACAACAATGGTTTGACGTATTTATATATATATATATATATATATATATATATATATATATATATATATATATATATATATATATATATATATATATATATATATATATATATATATATATATAATCGGTTCATAACGTTCTACGACGTCTTCCGATTCCCAATCGCCATTGCTCTCGATTGTAGCACATGTCTTCGTTCAAGCCTCTTTCTCCGATTTCCCTATGGATTCCTTCTATCCAGCTTTTCCTAGGTCTTCCTCTCTTCCGCCGTCCTTTTGGTGCCCATCGTAGCACTTGCTTGGGTAATCTGTCTTCTTCCATACGTTGTACGTGGCCAAACCATCTTAGTTGCTTTGTTTTTATATCTTCCATTATTGTATGCTTTACATCCATTATCTCCAATATTCTTGTATTTCTGATTTTTTGTATTCTTGATATACCAGCAGATCTTCTCCAGAAGTCCATTTCAGTTGTTCTGAGCATATTTTCGGATTTTTCTTTAAGTGGCCAAACTTCGCTGCTGTATGTTATAATGCTCTTAACAATGCTGTTATAGATGTTACGTTTATTTTCTTTGGAGATACTTTGGTCCCATAGGATTTTGTTCAATAATGCGATAGCTTTCCTTCCTTGTGTGCACCTTTCTTGGATATTCTTGTCCAACGTTCCATCTTGTGTAATTGTAAGACCCAAGTATTTATATTCCTGACAGTGATTAATAGTTATTTCATTTTCCAACGCTAGATCCTGCTGTATACCTCCAACGCACATATATTCCGTTTTCTTGGTATTCACTTCTAAACCCCAGTTCCGGTACTCTTCTATGATTTTTCGGGTCATATATTCAATATCGTGATAATCCTGGGCCATAAGAATCTGATCATCCGCAAAACATAGAGTGTATAGCATGTTATCATCATTTAGCGGTATACCCATATTCTTACATTTCCTTTTCCAGGATTTCAAAACTTGCTCTAAATATATTTTAAATAGTGTCGGCGATAGACAGCAGCCCTGTTTAAGACCCTTATTCACTTCAAATCCTGACGAGATTTCCTTGCCTAGCTTAACTTTTGCTATATTATGTTGGTATAGATTTTTTACAGCTTTAATGAGGTTCAGACTGATATTAGTTTTTTCGAGGGCTTCCCAAAGTTAACTTTGTGGTACAGTATCGTATGCTTTTTTTAAGTCTATGTACACTAAATGCAGTTTTTGATTGTAGGCTATTTGTTTGTCTATTAACTGTGTTACACAATATAGGTGGTCAGTGGTGGATCTGCCAGCGCGGAAACCGGCTTGCTCTTCGGCCTTTAAGTCCTTGTATTCTTCTTCTATTTTATTTTTGATAATTTTTCCGTAAACTCTGCTGATGGTGCTTGTGACAGATATTCCCCGGTAATTATCGCATATATTTTTACTGCCTTTCTTGTGTATTGTAGAAATTACAGACAATTGCCATTCTTTTGGTATGACTTCGCCATTCATACATCTATTAAATAGATCTCTTAGGTATTCATACAGGGTGTTGCTACCGTATTTGAGCAGTTCTGGTGCTATGTCGCCAGGCCCTGACGCTTTTCTATTTTTTAGGGATTTGCATGCATTTCGTACTTCTTCCAGTCTTAACCGAATCGGTGAGCCACTGACAATTACATTGAAACTTTCGTGATCTTCGTTTTTAATAAAATCTTCTCTATTTTCTACTAGTAACTGCTTGAAATAGCCATCCCACTTTTCCAGAGTAATCGGTGTTATTATATCCCTTTTGGTATCTGTTCTCAACGTTTTAAGGAATTTCCAGCTCTCTGTGTTTCTTGTCCCCCCTATATAGGCGTTAAGTTGATTGCATTTGTTTGTCCACGTTTCGTTTTTCTTCTGTGTGATTTTTTTCCGCACTCTTGCTTGTGCTTCTTTGTATAAAACCTTATCGGAATCTTTCTATATATTTCCGGTACTTTTCTCTCTTATCGTCTATTTCGGTGGCTATTTCTAAGTCCCACCAGTATGGTTTATTTCTTATGTTGTCTTTGTACTCCCCCAATGCCTCATATGCAGCTTCGTGTATACATTGTGTTATATGTGTATGAAGATGTTCCGTATTTATAAATGTATATTGTTCTTTCAGTTTCTCGTCCAGTCGCTTTTCGTATAACGTTCTTATGCTTGTTTGTTGTAAGCTTTCTAGGTTGTATTTATTTTTTGGTGCCAATTTGTTTCCTCCTTGTTCTCCTGGATTTAGATTTTTTTGAGATTTCATTCCGGGGAACAGTACTTCCGCTTTTAGAAGATGATGGTCACTGCCGCATGTTGCTCCTCTATAAACCCTTACATCGTTAATTTTCATTCGACTCCGTTGTTTTATCAAAAGATAATCAATTATACTTTTCTGGTTCATAGTAGGTTGGGTCCGAGTATATTTATGAATGCATCTATGCTGGAAGAAGCCGTTCATAATTCTTAAATTGTTCTGTTTACAGATGTTAATTATTCTTGTTCCATTATTGTTGAGTACTTCCTCGCCGTATCTGCCTACTACGTCATCCTGTTTTTTTATTGCCTGTTCTGCCATTTAGGTCTCCTAATAATATAATTTCTCTGGCATTTCCTATTTTGACGATTTCATCGTTGAGCTGTTCATAGAACTCATCTTTGTTAGCTACCAGTGCGTCCTCGTTTACACCATATACTCCCAAAATAGTTATTCTATAGCCATATATGTTCATGTTGACCTTTATCATTCTTTCATTTATTCCTTCCCACGATGTTATGTGCTTTCTTAATGTTCTGCGTATGAAGATCGATATTCCTTGTTGAGCTCTTATGTGTTTTGGAACTCCACTATAAAAATGATCATAGTAGCCCAATTTCTGTGATCCTTGGCCTTTCCTCTTAGTTTCTGTCACCACTGCGATGTCCATTTTCATGTATTTTAGCTCTAATATAACTTCATCCATTTTATTTGAGAGGCTTTGAACGTTCCATGTTCCAAAATTCATAGTCCTTTTTCGTCGCTTTTTTCGTTGCCGAGTGATCCGTCCATTCATCCGAGTCTGATTATTGGGTCGTTTAACATTTGCTTGTTTTTACAAGTATCGAGGAGTTAGCCCGATGCCTTAACCCCCAACTTGGAGGACCAGGGTTTGATTTCAGAGTTCCTTCTCTTAGAGAGGTTGCTTTCTCCACAGCTAAGGAGTCCTCTCTACCCCACGTATTTTTATAAATAAAAAAAAATATTTCCAATGTCCGGATGGGTATTCAAATTTGAGGAATGAATTTTCGGATATTGCACATGTTTTTTTTTTTTTGTAAGGCTCCCCACCGGTCCCCTCCCGCAACGATTTTTGGACGACCAAGTGATTTTGCATTACAAATATATTAGAAATAAAAAAATATGGGTTTTACATTTTAGCAACAAAGTGACCACGGGATAGCACAATAGGATCCCTTTTAAACTATACTATATCAGGGACATTCAAAAAACAAAATGTTCACAAAACATAAGACTACAATACGATTTCGATATATACTCCCATCTGTAACTCGTCCTCCCTACAGGGCGTCTCAAACTTAACATAAGAAAAACATTTCTTTTCTTCCACCCGGTATAAGTACAAAAAAAAAGTTTGAGTAAACCTTTGCATAACTGTGTAAATACTAAAGAAAAGTCTAAAATAATAAAAAAAAATTAGCGGAATCCGTTGACCTGTTCACGAAAAAATCTACTATAAAAATTCAGCAGAATTTTCTATATCCCTAACTTTTGACGAGCAGTTTATTTAAAATTGTCACGGTCTGACTGACAATATGCTGACAATCTATTCGACTGAGTGCGTTGTATGAAAGATAGATTTGGAAAATATTAGCACCGACATTTTGATCATTTTTTTCGAATCCTGAAAAAACCAAGAAATATTTTTAAAAAATATAAACGCAGAATGAAAAATGAAACACTAAATTATTACCGAGGGCCGATGACCGAAAGCAGAGACATGTTAAGCCGAAAGTTCCTTAGAATAAATAAAAAGTTTATTTTGAATGAGATATTTGAAATTAAAAATCACACTAAATTTTCTCTTAGTTTTTCACCCCTGTAACTTATTAAAATAAACATTATAGAAGTTCTCAGGGACTTTTGGCCCTCGCTAATAACGTAATTTTTCATTCTGCATTTAAATTTTTCAAAAATACTTATTAGTTTTCTCAGGATTCAAAAAAAAATGAATCCCATTTGAATAGCATTCGAGCAGAAACTACGTACCCATCCCCTTAATAAAAGACGTGTAATTTGTTCTGTTTTTAAATTTAATAAATATAATTTATGAAAAAGGGGTTCGAGGCAGGTTTTGTTTATATTTGATTCAGAGTTGGACCACCATCTCCATATAGCTATTTCAGCATCCTTATGCGTCTTCAGTGAAGCTCAGAAGTCACAACTCTAAACAAAATACAAACAATTCTGCCATTTAAGGCAAACCATCGCAATCGATGAACCCACCTCTGAGACGCAATTCAGCGACATCTCTCGTATTACGAGGAAAACAACGAAAAGCCCTAGATACAAAGTTTACTACCTTTTAAACAATTAGAATAATTGAAATAAAAATATAATAAACAATATTTTAAATCTAAGACTTTTCGCTAATAAACTGCTTTCTGGCTGCATCCCGTATCTCCGGATTTTACAATATATAATCACAAGAGATGACGAAAGTAGGAGAAAGCAAATAGAGGACGCTTAGGCCACGCATTTACCTTCTCTTCGTCAAGGAAAAGGACCGAAAGACAGTTTCTAAATACTCAAACTGAGTAAAATGAAATGAAAATGAAACGAAAAATATAATTTACTTTATACTGTCTTCTTCATCTTTATTCAAACGCTATCCCGACCTGGTGGGCAAACCTGCGGATACTGTACATTTTATTAAAAATATTAGGTAGGTACATTTTCTGTTTTTTTTATTTAGCTAATGCCTCGACAACTAATGGCCATTGGCATGGTAGGTACGGTAAATTTTTACAGTTAGGTACCTAGTGTCATGTGTAGTGTGTGTGTTGAGTAAGTGTCTTGTTACTTTGCAAAGTCCATTTTCTATGTTATTCAAATCTATCGAACAATAACTATAGCTATACTAAATTTTAATAAGAGATGCAGTGCATGTAAACAACGATTTTAGTTGTTAAAGATGTTCAAAATTTATCTAGGTACTTGTTCCATAGTAACAGTAACAGTATATTATTAAAATCATTTTCTCTTTTCTGGATTATTAGTTTTTATTGTATAGTAGGTAGGTAGGTATATAAATTATTGTAATCACTGAATACATAGATGGTAGATAAACCTATTAATTAAATTAATGAATAATTTACGCGATTAAACAGATAACTTTTATCCAAAAATATTCAAAATCTGAACGAAATAGTCATCTCTCTGTTTCTGATGACGACATCGCTGTCAGCTATATTAATTAATAATTTACGCGATTAAACAGATAACTGTTATCCAAAAATATTCAAAATCTGAACGAAATAGTCATCTCTCTGTTTCTGATGACGACATCGCTGTCAGCTATATTAATGAATAATTTACGCGATTAAACAGATAACTGTTATCCAAAAATATTCAAAATCTGAACGAAATAGTCATCTCTCTGTTTCTGATGACGACATCGCTGTCAGCTAATGTTTACATCTGCTGCATAACTTATGCGAATAAACTTTAGAGATAAAAAAGGAGCTAATGGGAAAGTTATTGGTAAAAATGTAAAAACCATAGACACAAGTAGCATCAGGCGCGGATCCAAGGGGAGATCAATGGAGTCAATTATATGGAGTATGAAATAGTAATGGTGTTAAAAAGAAAAAAGACTAAGTTTTCACTCTAATGGCATATAAAACAACATAATGCTATTCTACATCCCACCAGAATGAAAACAATGGGAACCTTCTCTGGTTACACCTCCGAGGCTTCTACAATTTGCAAGCCATACGGATGCTGAGACTAAGGAAGATGAGGGAATTCTACAATTTACAATTCACGTCCCTTCTCATTCCCTCATCTTCCTTAGTCTCAGCATCCATATGGCTTGCAAATTGTAGAAGCCTCGGAGGTGTAACCAGAGAAGGTTCCCATTGTTTTCATTCTGGTGGGATGTAGAATAGCATTATGTTGTTTTATATGCCATTAGAGTGAAAACTTAGTCTTTTTGCTAACAGTTGCCGCTAGGGCATCTATGCCATTTCGTTCGTTGCAATCCGGGACTGCACGTTGGGGTTTGTTTTGGGATCAGAGAGAGCAGCATATGTGCCTCCTGATGAGAGACTAATATAAGTTTCGAAACCGGTACAGGTGCTTGCTGCACTCTCTGATTGGACTAGAATATGGTTCGGCTGTATTTTCGTTTTGCAACGAAATTGAAAATGGTTATTCATTTTTAATGGGGTTAAGTGTATAGACCTCAAAGTACATCCAAATGGGGGGTTTTTCCCAAAACCACCCCCTGGTTACGCCTATGAAAAATATCATTGATAGTATTAAACCCACCATTGCATTATTAATGCAACTGAAATATCAAATATTTATACTACAATCACAATAAAGATGCACTAGAAATAAACAAACCAAAACACGTTGAATGTTACGAGGAGCACTCCCAAATCATGATTTACAAGATATATACATAGGTACACATAGGCGTAACCAGGGGGGGTTTAGGGGTTGTAACCCCCCATTGGGATGTACTTTGAGCTCTATACGCTTAACACCATAGCCCTCAGAGACCTTCCATTAGTTGTAACCCCCCCTTTCAGGTAGTTGTAACCCCCCCTTAGGATCATCCTGGTTACGCCTATGTAGGTACATTGTAAATCCCAAATCATGATTTACAAAGTTCATAGGTACAGGTAGGTACATTGTAAAGTAAATCATGATTCGGCAGTGCTCCTCGTAACATTCAATGTGTCTTGGTTTGTTTATTTCTACGTAACTGCATCTTTATTGCGATTGTAGTATAGTTAATTATGAAGCTTTTAAAAAATAGCAATTTTCAAATATTATTTTCCAAAAAAAAATCTGGAATAACAAAAGGTCTATTCTCATCACTTATTCAATACTTAATTTGGGAAAGTTTTAACATCTTTCGTAAAATTAAGTTTTTTTCAATTCGCTATTTTTTATTCTCCATATGTATGTAGTTTATAATTATCATAATATAAATATATTATACATTTATTATTTAGTATTTTCATATTACATAAATTTAAACAATTTTTTAAATAAATGTTCAATTTTCAGGCATATAGGGACATCTTTAATGTACTTATAAACTAATAAAAAGAGTAGGCAGCTGTAATTACTGATGACCCTTCAGTGACCCTTACTGGTTGGTTGTTACTGTCATATGTCACTTTTGTGTCAAACTGTACTGTCAGACTGTCAGCTGAAAGCTGCCCTAACTTTTTATAATTGCATGGTGGAAATATAAAAATATACAATATTTAATAGCATGGCTGCAGCTCTAGGCCGAATTACTAATTTAACAAAAACACAAGTTGGTACGTAGATGCTTCCAGTACTTGGTCAATACGAAAACATAACCTAATTGTTTTCGTTATATAATTCATAATTTACAATTTTCAGGACAATTTCTCCCCGCGATATGTAACAATCAAATTGTCTTTTACTCTGGACCGCCCCCAGGTACTCCTCCACCACAAACTAAGACGAAGTTTGGGCCCCTTGCTGATGAAGACAGAATTTTTACCAACCTCTATGGCAGACATGATTGGAGGCTTAAAGGTTCCATGAAAAGGGGAGACTGGTACAAAACGAAGGAGATTCTATTGAAGGGATCAGATTGGATTATTAGTATGTATCTTAAGTTAGTTGATACACCAAAATAATATATTATTCAAAAGATATTCTGAATGATATACATTTGTAAATGCCCAATCACATAACTTTATATTTTATTACATATTCTGTCAGTAATTTCTTACACATTTTTAATAGTTTTTGTGGGCCTTTTAGAACAAATGTTCAATTAATGTAGTCTTACTTACTGTGGAGACTTAGAATTGGAGTGTTAGGGTGTATTTATTCTTGTTATGTAGTCTGTACCTTATTTTAGCAACCATTTCTTTCAGATGAGGTAAAAGTATCTGGTTTGAGAGGTAGAGGAGGGGCTGGTTTCCCATCTGGTATGAAATGGTCTTTTATGAACAAGCCAGGAGATGGAAGACCTAAATATCTTGTTGTAAATGCTGATGAAGGAGAACCAGGAACATGCAAAGATAGAGAAATCATGAGACATGATCCGCATAAGCTTGTGGAGGGATGTTTGATAGCTGGCAGGGCTATGGGAGCTAAAGCTGCATATATTTATATTAGAGGAGAGTTTTATAATGAAGCTTCAAATATGCAGGTTGCTATTGCTGAGGTAAGTGTGTATATTCTTGTTAAATAATATGTAATAAAGACAATATCAATAAAATAATAAATGATGGTTTTGCCTCTTTTCGATTCAGAGGGTTGCACACCAGCTAGACAGGCTGTTTCTACCATTTCAGGCGTCTTCAGTAGCTTTTGTTAGCGTGCACACCTCTGAATCGAAAAATAGCTCCACCATCATTTTAAAGGGAATCTGAAAAATAATTCAAATTTCCCATTAGACGTGATACAGCGACATCTCATAACAAATTGAAGAGTCTCAGATGCAGAATCCACCAATTTAATAAAAATTAAAATGGTAAATAGTAGTTTAAACCTGAGACTTTTCGCGTTGAAAGTTCTTACTGGTACATCCTTAATCTGCGACTTTATCAATTAATAAGACAGCAGACAACGAATATAGAAAACGAAA
Organism: Diabrotica virgifera virgifera; assembly: GCF_917563875.1. Taxonomy (NCBI): domain Eukaryota; kingdom Metazoa; phylum Arthropoda; class Insecta; order Coleoptera; family Chrysomelidae; genus Diabrotica; species Diabrotica virgifera. The sequence continues at coordinate 91,036,848 of NC_065450.1, read as the reverse complement.
GGGAAACGATCACATTCCACCTTCATCGGTTTAAACTCTCAGGTTTAAACTACTATTTACCATTTTAATTTTTAATAAATTGGTGGATTCTGCATCTGAGACTCTTCAATTTGTTATGAGATGTCGCTGTATCGCGTCTAATGGGAAATTTGAATTATTTTTCAGATTCCCTTTAAAATGATGGTGGAGCTATTTTTCGATTCAGAGGTGTGCACGCTAACAAAAGCTACTGAAGACGCCTGAAATGGTAGAAACAGCCTGTCTAGCTGGTGTGCAACCCTCTGAATCAAAAACAAGCAAAACCATCATTTATTATTTTATTTCCTTTACTCGGTTTGAGTACTGAAAGTTCCTCTGCTGTCCTTTTCCTAGACGAATGAAGGCGGAATGTGATCGTTTCCCTTTCGTTTTCTATATTTGTCGTCTGCTGTCTTATTAATTGAAAAAGTCGCAGATTAAGGATGTACCAGTAAGAACTTTCAACGCGAAATGTCTCAGGTTTAAACTACTATTTACCATTTTAATTTTTATTAAATTGGTGGATTCTGCATCTGAGACTCTTCAATTTGTTACAATATCAATAATTTATGATAGCAATAAATAGAAATGTTCGTATTGCTATACCCAGTGCTGTTTTTGTGACGGTACGCGCCGGTACGCTGTACCGGTACCTCCTGGGACAAAAAAAAAACAACAAAATATTTTGTAACTTTTGGGTGAGCCATTATGCGATTGAAGCGATGTAGAACTAGCAACTGTGTCTACTTGCAACTATACAAGTTTTAAAATATAGACTTGTGACTTGTTGCTTTGGCATGTGATGGAGCAGCGATGATTCTTGGAGAAAAGTCTGGAGTTGGTGTACTGTTAAAAGAGAAGTTTCCATCTATTTTTATTTGGCATTGCTGTAATCACAGGCTTGAGTTGTGTGTGAGTGACGTGGTAAAGAAAATGGTAAATATAAACCGGTTTAAGGGACTCATAGACAAACTTTACATATTGTATCACGCCTCACCCAAGAACAGCCAAGAGCTGCCGATGAACTTTGTGTACAACTGTTAAAAATCAGTAGAGTGTTGGACATGCCGTGGGTCGCCTTCAGTTTTCGCACAGCTTCGACCGTTTGGGAAAATTATAAGGTTTTAACCAAAGATTTTGTAGCAGCCAACATAGACCAGACTCGTGGTCCTTTGGAAAGATGCAAATACGAAGACCCGCACAGGAAGCTGACATCAACGTGTTTCGTTTTGGATCTAGGACTTGTGTGCGAGGCACTACAAAAACTGACTGACGTTAGTGAAGAGCTACAACATCGAGACGTCAACCTATTTCGAGCTAACAAGAAACTTCAGATTTTGATGAACACGTTTGTTTCTCAAAAAGACAATTCTGGAATGTTTTAAGCGCAAGCTAAGACAACTGTCAACAACAAAAGTTTTATGAGAATCGAACTGTATATGTAATCTAAAGAAGACTCCATCAATGTTGTTGTGTTTTATGACAACCTTGCTCAATCAATCGAAAAGAGGATGCTCAATGGGGAAGATGCAGTGTTGGTCAATTCTGCCCTCATAGTTGACAGTAGCACTTGGCCCGAAAATATTAAAGACAATACTTTTGGGGAAAAGACATTGAAGCGCTCGCACTTCGCCTACAAGTGAACAAACGACAGGCAATTAAATCCTTCAGAGAATATGTTTTTGACAATTGTACAAATTTGGGGGTAAATTGTGAGAACAACCCCTACCCAGAAAATTTGCTACCTTTGACAATAGCTTTAAAGACAATTCGAATAACTTCCAGTGAGTGTGAAAGGGGATTTTCCTAAATAAACCTGATCAATACTAATGACAGAGGTTCACTACTCACAAAACTGTTTCTTCATTTATTTTTTGTGAAGTTAAACGGCCCACCCCTTACTCCCTTTGAACCCTTGAAAATACATGAATTCGTGGCTGCTTTGGGGACGGAATTCAGCATTGGACACAAACAGCAAGGAAAGAGATAGAGAAGATACTTACGACAAAAACTTCTCCAAGTTTTGGACAGTTTTATGCACTGGATATTATCAAATATATTGCTTTTTCTTGTTAAATCTGTAAAATTGGCAAAATTATGCAATAAAACATTTAAACTAGGATTTTGTGCGCTTTTTATAATATGCCATTGAAACATGTACAAGATTAAATTTCTATACAGTACCAGTTAGTTAGCAAATACAGTTTTTTCCAGTAAAAGCAGTCATAACTTTTAAGAAACCACAAGTTTGATAAGAGTAAAAATTTCAAACTGTCTCAATCTTTATACTCTTATCTTATCAATGATATAGCCAAGTAGGGATGGTCTTAGATTTTTTATAGTGTTCAGGACAAATTATTGACAAATTCCTGAATTTGTTTCCTTGCTCCCAAATAGCTTTACAAAACGTTATTTTTGAGGCTAAATTTAAAGTTTTCCTGAGGGCGGACCCCCCTTTTGAACACCCCCGGCACATTGCGTATCGGAACCTATATTGTTACAAAAACAGCACTGGCTATACCTAAAAGTACATTATTTAGAAGTAACTAGTAATTTAGAATACAGGAAGAGTTAGTGTTGGAAAATTCCCGAGAATGAAAAATCAGAGAATATTCTCGATATGGAGAATTTTCTGAGAATGAACCTTATGACGCACTTAGAGATATTGTTGAAGATGAAATAGGGTATTAAAAATCATGAAATTATATACAAAATTATGAGACGAAACAACAGTGTTCTTTATATAATATAAACAAAATACAAAAACAACAGAGAACACAAAACACAAAAAGGTTCAGAATCTATTTCTATCATTAGCTCATCATGGTCATCTACATTCTGCATTTCAATGTACTGATGAGAAGTTGAGGGATTTTATTTTACACGAGTGGTCAGCTCAGTCATGGATTGGTCTACGTCTAAAGGGGCATCTACGCGGGCTAGTTTTTGAAGCAATATGTTGCCGAAAATATATATTTGGTATGCTTCTGTCAACATTATAGCCATCTAATGAAAATATCGCCGTTTGGCTGAGCCATGTGGCCGAAATCTTACTGGTATTTGAACACTATTGCAGTTCCTGATGTGTTGCCGATAAAGTGCTGCTGTGGAAAATTTTGCATGTTGCTCTGTATTTCCTCTTTATTTCCTGTATTTTGTTAAAATTTAATTTGGTTTTGTCAAAACATACAAAGAAAAGATGAATACGTGATCAAATGAAATCACAAGGTTTATTAATACAGTACATTTACGTCCAGAGTTGTGGAACTTATCATACTTCTGGAACTATAAGACAAATGGAAGAGTAGTGCACCCTGAATAAATACATTAAACTAAAACTGTTAGTATATATAAATAACAATTGCTAATCTTGTTCAGATTGGTATTGCGTTTCTCATGTTTGATCTTTCTTCTCTATTCTTGGTCCTATCATATTTTTTATTAATAGTTCGAAATCACTTTTTGACATTCTTGTAAAATTCTTAAACAAATAATTGTCTAGCATTAATTCCATAGTTCAATTATTCATTGTTTCGCGTTTACTGAGAAGCTGTATCCACATTTTCTGTTTTTCATTTTTCTTTTTTATGTATCGCCATAGCACGATTAAGGACGAAGCAACTCTCAAGAGAATATTCTTGAGAACGAGAATATTCTCGTCGTACATCACTAGGAAGAGTACATTACAGGATAGTCATCAGATGTGCAAAAATTAATGCAAACAATAGGTTTATAAAAAATTCTGATATAGTATGTTTAAAGTCAGTTGGAACACCAAACAAACCGATTGAGAGCAAATATTAAAAAAATATATCATATTAGGTAGTCAATATAGAACTAAAACATGCATTGTTTCGGTAAAATTCAAACAAGCTTATATTTTTCTAAAACTTCGTTTGTTAGTTTATACACCTATACATGTTAAAGTAAAAAGTTCTACTCACATATTTTGCCACTAATTGTTTATTAATTGTTTAAACAATAAGAATTTTTTTTGTATAAACAATTTTAAAAATATCGTTGAATTCATCGTTTTACTTTGATCAATTATGTTTTTATTTTATTTTTGATTATGCTGAATCCGAATATGGCATTACAATTTGAAAATTCGGGCATCATTAAATTGTAGGGTCGGAGAAGTTAGCTACAGATCTAAGGAAATGAAGGCATGCCAGTGTTGCCATGTGTTCTTAGAATAAATCGGAAAAGATACATTTTTATTAATTTATTTATTAAGATGGAAAAAATTAACTATGTAGATAAAATAACGAGAACATTTTTTAAATTTCTCTAATTATGTCGAAATAACAAGATTTTAGTATCGATAATAAAGTTAAAAATTGTAAAATAAGTAGAATTCTGCTGCTTTAAGATTTTACTACATACTTTTAGTTTATTATTATCTATATGGAAATACGGTTTGTATAAATAATAAAGTTATGTAAACAGTGAAAAACTGTTACGTGGTGCAATAGTTGTAGGCATTTTAATATTTTTAAAAGGCACACAATAAAAACAAAAATAACATACTGACGAAGTGAACACTTTTCACTAAGTAACAGCATATTATCAGTATTCAGGTACATATTTCTAAAGTAAAATAATTAAGTGAATTTTAAAGATTACATCCCAAGCTTTAAAAAAACACCTATACAATTGTAATAAATCTGTTCAAACTTGAGTAATACCGTCTGAAAGTGGTAGTAATTCTGTAAAACTACGAAGTTTTCAAAAATTACATTTTTTGGGACGTCGTATCGTTGGAATTAAATTTTTGAGATTTTTTTGAATGAAACATCGTTTAGCAAGATGTCTGAAAGGTAAGTTGTGCAAATTTGAGAGTTTTCTAGCTAAAATTTTATTAATTACACATTTTTAAATTATTTTTAAACAAAATTCATGTAAGTCTCACTTTTTATACTCATTTAAAATTTTAAAATCGTCCTAAAATTTAAATTTCCCCCCAAAAATTAAAAAAAAAACATTTTTTTCGGACAGGACTTTTTGAAACTTACAACTTTTTTATTTAAAGTTTTTCGCTAGCTCTTGATGCGGCTGAGATAAAAAATAAAAACGTAAAAAGCCTAATTAGGCTCTAGGTGGGTACTTGACCACCTAGGGGGCTAAAAATTTCAGAAAGTGAGTTTCTCTATATGTGCAAAACGGTGACCTATATGGAATTTGAATCAAGCTGGGGCATTTTTCATCATCTTACCCAGCTAGGCCCTTTCAATCAAATTACAAAAAGTTCTATCTTGTTTGATTTTTTACAAAGTCAAAATCTCTATTTACTCCCCTATATCATGGGTGCATCATTTATTTTTATATTCAAGTATAGGTTAATGAGGAACAGAATAATGACAATTTTAATGTACGTAAAATGGTCACCCACTGACTGTATCCAGTGATATCGAATATCCAAGTAATATGTAAAATATTGGTGATTTTTAGTAACATATCAATGTCTAATATTTTTATTTGATGGGCTTTACCTTTTATTCTCTGTTTATTCCATCTTTCTCCTATGAAGTACAGGAATTGCTGATGGGTATCAAATTATCTCCAAATTAAATTTTTGTTTCTGTTAAAGATTATTAATAATTATTCTCGTCTAATTTTTTTAAGAGCTTTTTCTTAATCCAAAAAAACACAAACATTGTTGGTCTAACCATTTTTGTGCTTTTTTTTTCTTTTATGGCTTTTGGGAACTGCGCCCATTTAGCCAGCAACATTTCTTGAAATCGACGCCTCACCATACATCAAGACCGTTACGAATCCATCTCCGAATCCATTACAAAAACAATCCAGGGCAGGCAAGGGAAAAAACTTTTCGCACCCAGATCGTTCAGGGTGACTAACCACATACTAAGTAGGGATACGGGATATTATTAATTTACACCACTAATTTTATAATCTAAAGTTTCAATTTACACGACTTAACATAATTTAGAAGAATCCTAAAGATTGACGGTTTGTTCAAAGCTAGTAAGTTCATCAGATTATATGGGGGATAAACGTTTTCTTGCAATAGCTGCATATTAGCATATTCAACAAATTTATTTTTGTCACATATTTGTCACATGCAAAAAATATATGATCCAAATCACTTATTGTATTGCAATTTTCGCACAAATCCGACTGTATTATATTGATTTTATATAGATGTGCGGGATAACAGGCATGGCCAAATTTTAGTCGAGAGATAGTAACAATATCGTGTCTTGAAAAATCTAAATTTTTATGCCAATAATCTGTCGGGATTTTCGGATGTAAAACAGTATACCTTGTCGGACAATTTATACAGTATTGATTCCATTGAAGTTTCCAGTTATCATGTAATCTGGTTTTACTTACATTCTTGAAGTCCAATATCATTCAATGTTTCCTCGCCACTGAAAATGCTGTCTTTTGCCAACTGATCTACTTTTTCATTATTTTCGAGTCCAATATGAGCTTTAATCCACGTGAATACTATACTACACTGCATAGTTGTTAGATTAGATAATAGTATCTTTAATTCTTTGATGTAGGGATTTACGTTAACAGAATTTTCGTCCAGTTGACTAGAGAAACTTTTTAAAACTGATAATGAGTCGGATAATATGTTTATTTGTTTTAGATTTTTATTTTCGGCGTATTGGCATGCTTTTATGATAGCTATGGTTTCTGCTGAAAATATTGATGTATTGGAATTCAGTTTAAATTTTTCTTTGATATCTAGTGATGGTATATAAAAAGCACATCCCACATTTTTGTGCTAGTATTTATTATATAGTATGAAGGCACAAGATAGATTATCTAGTTCACATGCCTTTTCTGAATCCAAACTTTTTCACATAGTTTATAGATTCTATTTTGTACAGTTTATATAAGTAGTATTTCCAAGGTATGGCTATACATACTACTTACTAGGTTTAGGTTGTATTCACCACATCATTGGGAGATAGCCGTAGCTCACCTGCTAAGCTACTGATATTCTAAGCCAGAGCACAAAAATTCGATGTTCAGCACCAATAATAACATTTTCATTTTTAAAAATGATACGAGCCATCCCCATACTTAGAAGGGCATGTAAAGCCATTAGTCTTCCTGGGCTAGTGTGCATCTATGTTTATTAGTTACCCTGAAACAGACTTACAAGATACAATTGGTGTCAGAACAATCTAAAATATCCTCTTCTTCTTCTTCTTCCTTCTTGTATGTAGGCTTTAAAGCCTGTTTCTTCTTCAATATTATCCTCCTAAATTGTTTAGGTTATAGCACCACCTTTTTCTTGGTCTGCCAATACTTCTTCGTCCATTTGGTGACTTATGTCGTGCTATTCGTACTATCCTATCCTCTGCCATTCTACTAATGTGTTCGTTCCACTCCTGTTTCCGTTTTATCACCCATCCATTTATGTCTTCTATATTGCATGATCTTCTTATGTTTTCGCTCCTCTCCCTATCCAACAGACTTTTCCCTGATATTCGTCGGAGTATTTTCATCTCTGTTGTTTCTAGTAGTCGTCTCGTTTTAGATGTGTCAGGCCTTGTCTCCGCCGTGTATGTTAATATAGGTCTAATTGCTGCTTTATAGATTCTTGCTTTTGTGTCTTGTCTTAAGTGTTTGTTCTTCCAGATTGTGTCATTAAGAGATCCCGCCGCTTTACTTGCTTTTAAGCTTTGTTGTCGTACTTCCTCTTCAACATCTCCGTAACTGGTTATATCAATTCCCAGATATCTAAACCTTGCTTCCTGCTTTATTATTTTCCCATCAATTTCGATTTTACATCGTAGTGGGTATTTAGATGTTGTCATACATATCCTCCACAACAAAAATTTCATATATTATTAATATTAATAATCTATCCTATCTAACTGGTGTATGCAAAATGGTATGTGTTTGAATGCATCCAAATGCCATATTCTTCGTTTTCTTCGAACTCATCATCCAATCATCTTCGAATATAGTATAAATAATCTGACCTTACATTCTGCCTCTGAAACTAAGGATCTAGGTGTGATCCTTGACTCCGCCCTTAGCTATAAATCCACATTTCCAGTACAATACAGAAGTCTATGAAGATGCTTGGCTTTATAAAGAGAACCACCAGAGACTTTACTAACATCTCAGCTATCAAATCCCTTTATTTCTCCCTGGCGGTTAGATCTCATTTTGATTACTGTTCCACAATTTGGTCCCCCTATTACTTTACTCATAAACTGAAACTTGAGGCTGCCCAACACAATTTTCTGAGATATACTGCCACTAATATATACATACTGAACTTACCTCCTCTTGAGGTACGCAGAAAACAAAGAGACTTAATAATTTTATTTAAAATTATCAACGGGCAGTGTAACTGCCCAGAGCTTCTCTCCAAAATATGTTGTCCCCAGTCGTTCGACTAGGCAGGTGCAAACCTTTTATGTTTCTTTTCATAGATTCAATTATTCTTACAACACATTTATTCCTAGAACTCTTCGATTAGCTAACTCATTAAATAACCTCGAAATTGTTAATACATCAGTTTCCCGCTTTAAAAATCATATTTCTTCGCTAACTTTTTAATTTTTTTAATACTTTCGGCCAGAGCTTTTGTATTGTGATTAATGTTACATGACCTGTATGTATTAGATAACTCAAAACCGTTATACCTTGGAACATGTCTGAATTGATTTATGTGTTATATTTTGTTTGTAATTATACTGACCTATATGTTATCTTATTCTTTTTTGTAACTGTACTACTCATACAATTATTTTTTCTCAAACCACTTTATGTTATATTATGATAATTTAGAACACTGTAACATTTATATCTGAATAGGGCTTGCCCGTGAATAAATAAATAAATATTTATCATATTTTTCTACTAACACTTTCTTAACATTAATAACCATGAATATACATTTTCTAGGCATACCAAGCTGGATTTTTAGGTAAGAACGCATGTGGTTCTGGCTATGATTTTGATGTATTTATGCACAGAGGTGCTGGTGCATATATCTGTGGAGAAGAAACTGCTTTAATTGAATCAATTGAAGGTAAACAAGGAAAACCAAGATTGAAACCTCCATTCCCAGCTGATGTAGGTGTATTTGGTTGCCCTACAACTGTAACTAATGTTGAAACTGTTGCAGTAGCACCAGTAAGTGATAATTTCACAGTTTTTAAATTCAAAGTTAAACAAAATGTAAATCAATGTTTTTAGACTATTTGCAGAAGGGGAGGAACTTGGTTTGCTTCATTTGGTAGAACCCGTAACTCTGGTACCAAATTATTTAACATTTCTGGTCATGTTAATCGTCCATGTACAGTAGAAGAAGAGATGAGCATACCATTGAAAGAACTTATTGAAATACATGCAGGAGGTGTTACTGGTGGGTGGGACAACCTTTTGGCTATTATTCCAGGAGGATCATCTACACCTCTTATACCAAAAAAGTAGGTATTCATTGATTTAATTATAGAGGCTAAAAATGCTCTAATCAGGTAGTCTTGGAAAAGTGTTTTAAAAATTAGATGAAATGTATGTGAGTATATGTGAAAGTAATTGGTATTGGTAGAGATGGATTTTAAAGAACAATATGTCTATATTTATATTTAGTAAATAGTGAAAAGTGTGTAAGAAAGTGTTTACTTTTGTAAATTCTTTAACAATATACTTGTCTATTTTTGAGCATGGATCTTTTACACCTTTTGTTGGAAGCTGTTTGTTGTTATAACCAGTTCTACTGTAGCCAATTGACTTATTGTACATCTTCTATTCATATAAAATTCTGGCTCAGGTTTTAGTATTGACAACTAATGATAGCCACGATCAATGTCAATTAAAAAGTTCAATTAAAAAATTTCTGTCTGTGTGCTGGGTATCAAACCTGGGCTGTCAGCTTGTTAAGCCAGTACAACCCCCATGCTAGGGCTGTGTAGTAAGATAAGGATCTTATAGTTTTACCATTGTGTAAAAAAGAATAGTTAGTCAACGCAATGAATAAATTTGTTTGATTCTAATTGAGACAGTCACCAGATTTCACCACCATATCTGTCAGGGTTGCAATATCACGCGTAACTACGATAAATCCAAAATGCATAGACACCAAGTTGGATACGACCCTATTCATAACACACCAACTCGCATACATATTAAGAAAAATAAATATATGGAAGAATATATTTAGAAATTTAATTAATGATAGCGTGACATCATTAATTCAATTTCTAAATACATATATTCTACCATATATTTATTTTTTTTAATATATATGTGAGTTGGTGTGTTATGAATAGGATCGTATCCAACTTGGTGCCTTAGGATTAGGCCAATCAAGGTAGGTTTTTACTCGACATAAATTTTTAATTTATTCATCTCGTCCATAAGTGGAAAGTTTGATGCGCCACTGTCGACGCATGTGCCACCAAAAAGTGACGGCACAGTGTTCATACGTTTTCTTTTAGGTTCTACTATTTAAGTTATAGACTCTTATCGTGCCTAAAATGATTTCAGCAAATTTCACGTATACCGGCTCTTAGTGTAGTAGCGCTCGAATTCATTCTCATTCGGCTACGCCCACTATTTTTTACTCTAGTCGGAACGCAAAATACTCTTTGTTTATAAAACTCCCGTTTAAACAATTTGAACTATTTTGTTGCTAAACATTTTGTTAAAGACTTTGACTTTACTTATAAAAAATTGGTTAATTGCAGCTCGTATGCCCGGTTGCACCAACAGATCTTAAACTTAAGACGAGAATAACATAAGAATTAATATAATAGAATTATAATATATTATAATAAAAATATCATAATGTAGTAATAGATATGATTGATAATAAGGTAAGAATCGAAAATTATGGTGCAATGTAACAACGTAAGTGATACCTAGGAGGTCCTATCTATAAGTAGAGCTTAAGATCTGTTGGTGCAACCACGCATTAATGTTGTTAATTAACGTAACAGCAGCGATTAAAAAAAAGTGGCCATCTCAGCTCCCAATAATAATCGAAGAACCTTTATTTTTTTTTAAGTTGTGTATTTTAACCAACTTTCCGTATTTTTTATTGCCATTTAATTTGATCTAATTTCTACGGAGTTGTTGTAATTGTTTATAAGCGTACAAAGTGCTATTTATTAACAAATAATTTTGTGTACATAAATGTAATTTTTTCTACTTTTTTTTCATAGGCTATTAGTATACATCTTAACGAAGGAAATAAGCCGCGGATTATTAATAGGTCTGGATCCCGCGTATGAAAAAAAAGTTGATTAATAGCAAGCTGAAAATTTGTTAATAGCTTAAGGGTGTCTAGTCGGATAAACTTTGATATATGGGAACACTGGAACAGGGGCAGTTTTAATTGTGGAACAGGTTAAAAATTTGGAACGGTCACACCACGAAAACGGCACATTTATTTTGTCCGACAGAACAGACTTAAGCTCTCCGAACAGAGAATAAACTCTCATGCAAAAATCAGATTGCTATTTATCACCTGTCATAATTCCTGTCATTTGACATATTCTACATGTTCCACTCATTAAAACGCCCTTTTGGTGATAAATAGCAGTCTGATTTTTGCATGAGAGTTTAATCTCTGTTCGGAGAGTTTAAGTCTGTTCTGTCGGACAAAATAAATGTGCCGTTTTCGTGGTGTGACCGTTCCAAATTTTTAACCTGTTCCACAATTAAAACTGCCCCTGTTCCAGTGTTCCCATATATCAAAGTTTATCCGACTAGACACCCTTAAGCTATTAACAAATTTTCAGCTTGCTATTAATCAACTTTTTTTTCATACGCGGGATCCAGACCTATAAGATCCATTCAGCCAAATTAACTGGACGAGCCTCAGAAATAAGCTCGTTTTTCAAAAAATTATTAACAATACTCAAAAACAGCGATTTTGTCGTGCGTTTTGCAATAACTTTTTTGTTTATTAACTGATTTTCATTTAGCGTAACTCATTCGATGTATCTTTTTTTCTGAAAAAGTTACCTGTGGACGTCAACTCTGTAAATAAACAAGTTTTTTAAGTTATGAGCAAAAAACTAAGTTTGACGTTTTTATTGTTTATTTAAAAATTGTCCCACTAAAAAATTTATGAATCCCTAGATGGTAGTCTTTTTGTAATATCTCATACTACATTATATTTCAACGGTCAAACCGCGTCTTTTCAGTTATGCCGAAAAAAGCTTATTTTTACTAACTTGATTGATCTACCTATGCATTTTGGATTTATCGTAGTTACCTGTGACGTTGCGACCCTGACAGAAATGGTGGTGACATCTGGTGACTGTCTCAATTAGAATCAAACAAAGGACCCCGCACAAACCTTATAGAAAATAGGTCCCAGTGGATTTCGTTCATACTTTGGGAAAATACTCTTTGAAGCATCCTGATAAAAAGTTCTCATGGGCACAACTCAATCGTATGAAGGATTTTCAAGATATAGAGGCCCAAACTCGGAAAATTATAAGATTTACTGGGTATTCCAATTCCGTGAGTTACTGGTTATTTGGCAACATGTAGAAGTTTGGATCAAGGAAAAGTACTAGTAGTCTAGGATTTTTTCCTGGCTATCCAATGGCGACCTTTACTTTGACCTTGACCTTCAACGGACGTCATCTTCTAGAGTTTCGAGGGTTTTAGGCATTAAATTGATATAAACAGATTACTCATGTGTTTTTGGGATCGCAAAACACGAATATGCCATCAGAATTGACCTCCGGATGACGTGGTGGCCAGGTCCACTGCTTGGGACGTCATCTTCTAGAGTTTTGATAGTTTTTAGCATTTAATTGATGCAAATGAATTACTGGAGGGTTTTTTGAGGTCGCTAAACACGAATATGCCACCAGAACCGACTCCCGGAGCACCTGGTTTCCAAGGTCAATAAAAGGAGCTCCTGGAGTTTCGAGGGTCTTTGGTACTACATTGATGCAAACGGATTACTCATAGGTTTTTAGAGTTGATGAACACGAATACCCCATCAGAACAGATATCGGAGTACCTGGTGCCAAAAGCAAGTCATGTTTTGGAGATTCGAGAGCTTTCGGTACTAAATTAATGGAAACTAATTACTCGCAGGTTTTTGGGGCTGCTGAACGTGAATTCGATATCATATCCGATCCACATAGCACCTGGTGCTTAAAGCAGGTCTTCTTCTGCAGTTACGACAGGTTTCGGCATTAAATTGATGCAGATGGGTATTACTCATTCGTTTTTGGGGCTGCTAAACACAAATACGCCATCAGAACAGACACCGGGGTACCTGGTGCCTAAGGCACGTCATCTTCTGGGGTTTCAAGAGTTTTCGGTACTAAATTGATGCAAGCGGATTACTCTTGTGTTTTTGGGGTTGCTGAACACGAATATGACTTAGATAAAAGACTCTGGAGTATCTAGTGGCCAAGATGAATACCACTATCAAAATAGAATGTAGTAAGTGGATATTAAAATTAATGAAGGAAAAACATTGTCAGATATAAATTGAGTTTATATTTTTTATAAATAATTAAAACAATTGAAGAGCACAATATAGTTATTGTGCTATTGTGCGACCTATATTGCAGGGGCGTGCAGTCCATGGAAGCAAGGAAAGCATTGCTTCCCTTGGTTTCCGTAGTAATGCCGTACCATCTGAGTAACTGAGATAATTTTAAAAAAATTGAACAAACACATAATAAGCAGGATTTTAAGTTGCGTACGAGAATATTTAATTATATAGTACAAGCAGCAAGTACCTACCTAATAAGAAAAGACAAACGTATTTTACTCTATTTTTGTCATACAGTAAATAACTAAGCAATGAAATAGGTACCCATACTAGTATAAGCAGCGCTGTATGCTGCATCCTTCCGTACTCGGACCATGATCGTATTTCTACGGTGGTATTCGGAGTTATATCGGCATAATAATCTGATTTTTAAGTTGCTTCTCTCCAGCGACTCAAGCCTATGTAAAAATCATCGGGGTTAGATGGTGAGCGGTGAGTTCAAATTTGGGTCATATCTTTAGCTTATAAGCAGTTTTGTCAATTGCATACGAAGATGTTTTTGGTGAATTTAAATGGGATTTACCAGAATTTGACAATGACGGGCTTCGTTGACTGATTTTTTGAAAGTATGAAGATGGATTTTATTGAATTATTTATATAAATAAGTACATAGAATTATTTATATTATAAATACTAAATATAAATATTATTTATATAAATATATTATAAAATATGTATTAGTGTTTTGGAAAATGGTGAAATGTGGGATACAGAAACCATAAATAGCTCGAGAGGATTTTTGGATAGTTTAAAAGATTATTTGAATTTTACTTTATAACTTAGCTTTTTTCAGAAATATTTCCATTCTCAGATAATTTATTTAATGTATTGCAATGCAAGATAAACGAGATTGGTTTCTGTGTAAAAAAATTAGCGCATTTAAAGATATTATTAACAAAAAGAGAGAGATGACTTTGAAAAATGCTCGAATAATATGATGGCAAGAAGTTAAGTTAAGCCTAAAAGGAAACGAATAGGTACGCACTGATAATGTTGGAGATGTCGAATCGTGCTACCGCCAACTATACAATTTACCAGATTTTCGATCAAATATGTCAACGAATGGAAAATAGGTTTTAAGAATTTTGATGACCGAGACTTTCTTTAGCTGTGCAATTTTAATACATTAAAAAAACACATTTTCCTGAAAAACAAACAAAATCTTTGATGCGTCTTTATGGACAATATTTTGACTTGATTTCATTAAGTTCAGAACTAACAGCTTTATATGAGACTGAGGATATTGAGTATTGACACAAAAAATATTGCCAGTGAGTTACTAATATTTTTTCCACCTACCTCTACCGAAAGTATACATTTCCTGACCTGATGGTAGGGAGGAAAGGCGTACCTACTTTTCGTCCCTAGGGAGACAAGGTACTTTTACTCCCTAGGGAGTATACCTAGTAGTATGTATACGTTTTATAAAGGATTTTACTTGTTTTCTTTTCCAATTGAATATAATCTGATTAAAGGAATGTCACAATATCCACGTTTGTACAAGGAAGTTATAGACAAGTTTTCGAAAAATGGTAGAACTGAATTACATTATAAATAGGTGTTTTTACAAATTTTTTTATAAATTGCTTCCCCTGTTTCAAATTTCACCGCACGCCCCTGCTATATTGGGAGTATCTCTGAGAGAACATATACAAAACGAGGACGTGCGAAGCAGGACGAAGGTGGAAGATATATTTGGACGAATTGCTCAAATGAAGTGGAACTTAGTAGGACACGTGGCACGGCAAAACAACGACAGGTGGACGAGAAACATTGTACATTGAAGACCACGCAAGCATAGTCTTAGTAGAGGAAGACTATTACAAAAACGATGGTTAGATGACATCAAAGCAAAAATGGGGAGAAACTGGCACCAAATAGCACAAAACAGAAAATAATGGAGAACGCATGGGGAGGCCTTTGTCCAAATATGACACTTATTAAAACACTTGTTAACACTTGGGTCGAATCTGATGGCGTATTGGCGTAAGTGACCCCAAAAAGCCATGAGTAATCCGTTTCCATCAATTTAATGCTGAAAACCCTCGAAACTCCAGAAGATGACGTGCCATAGTGCATGTTCAGTAGTATGCATGTATGCATGTTCGGCAACCCCAAAAATCTAAGAGTAATCCATTTGATTCCTCCGAAACTCCAGAAAATAACCTGTCTTAGTCTATTCTGGTGGCATATTCGTATTTAGCGACCTCAAAAAACCCTCCAGTAATTCATTTGCATCAATTAAATGCCGAAAACCATCGAAACTCTAGAAGATGACGTCCCTTGCAGTGGCTCTGGCCACCACGTCATCCAGAGGTCAATTCTGATGGCATATTCGTCTTTTGCGATCCCAAAAACCCATGAGTAATCTGTTTATATCAATTGAATGCCGAAAACCCTCGAAACTCTAGAAGATGACGTCCGTTGAAGGCCAAGTTCAAAGTAAAGGTCGCCATTGGATAGCCAGGAAAAAATCCTAGACTACTAGTACTTTTCCTTGATCCAAACTTCTACATGTTGCCAAATAACCAGTAACTCACGGAATTGGAATACCCCGTAAATCTTATAATTTTCCGAGTTTGGGCCTCTATATCTCGAAAATCCTTCATACGATTGAGTTGTGCCCATGAGAACTTTTTATCGGGATGATTCAAAGGGTATTTTCCCAAAGTATGAACGAAATCCACTGGGACCTATTTTCCATAAGGTTTGTGCGGGGTCCTTTATTCATTGCGTTGACCAACTATTCTTCTTTAAACAATGGTTTTACAAATCCTTTAAATTATTAATAACGAAATAACTGACTACTATATTTATTTATTGATACATGGACGGGATTCTGCACAAAGGATCGAAACCACACTTTGTTAAAACTGTGATATTAGCCGAACACTTTACGATAAAATTTAAAATTCTCTATTAAAAAAATAATCATAGTTTAACATTAAAATCGTCAACATATGCATAAGATTTGATTTAACACATATACTGGTTGATTCAAGAAAACAGTTGCTTTTTAAAAAAAATCCACTTTTGTGGCTTGGTTCCCTTCTGCAAAACAACGTAAGTGAATTCAAAGTTAACAAACATTTATTTTCCATTATTGAGTTACATAATCAGGCGTATAATCTAAAAAAATGTTAATATAAAATTACTGGCATTTAATAATTTGTTCGATTTCAAAATCTGGAAGTCCCGTGAATTCAAGAAAACAATTGTTTTAAAAAAATCCGCTTTTGTGGCTTTGTTCTCTTCTGCAAAATAACTTGAGTGAATGAAATGTTAATAAATATTTATTTTCCATTATTGAGTTACATAATCAGGCGTATAATCTAAAAATGTTAATATGAAATTACTGGGATTTAATTATTTGTTCATCTTCAAAATCTGAAAGTCCTGTGAATCCATCTAAATCATCTTCCAAGTTTGCATCCCCCAGCAAATTTTTATAAAAAGACCGACAATCTTCGGGAATACGATGCATTATAGACATGATGTCTTGTAGTTTTGGATCGGAGATTTTCTTGCCGTTGGGCCACATTAGAGGCAGATTGTCTCTATTTACGAGTTTCGGCTCGTGGCCTTGGAGACAGGGTCGGCAAGGTTTTTTTTTGTATGCCATCAAACTAAGCGATCATCATAGGAGATTTTGTTGTTTTTTGTTTTTTTTTATTTGATGTACTTGACATTCTCTCTGGTTTCATGGTGTTTCGACAATACGTGTTGATTCTTTTGAGACAAGATAAATCCCGTTTATTTGAGGCAGAAATTGGTGGTAATAAGAAAATTGATGAACAGTTTGTTGTAATGAATTGCAGTACTTACTACATAGAATTATACATACATATTTTGTAACTTATCCCACTTTCTGAATATATTTGGATCGGCATAATTTTTAAGTACCTAACTTATAATAATAAATATCTTGGAAATTCTTTGGCAAAGGGACTTTTAAATTTTGAATCGTAAAAGAGGTCAAAAATTTGCAAAAATCTTCAAAATTCGAAAAACGAAAAAAATCTTGCATATAATAGTAGGTATCCAAAATTTCAATATACAGGGTGTCCAGAAACTCTACCGACAAACGAAGACAGGAGATTCTTCAGATAATTTTAAGACAATTTAGCTCAATTCGCCTAGTCCGAAAATGCTTCCTAAAGGAGCTAGAGCTCTTTGAAGATGGCTTCTTGTAATTAGTTTTTCTTAAATACCTCCAGAACGCTTCAATTTACAAAAACGAAAATCGGTACGTGTATTTATCTTTCAGAGATAAATCGATTCCATCCATTGCCAATTTCTAGTACCGATCATAGGCGTCCGTTTTGGGTAGGGCAACGGTTATTTTATCACATAACTTTTTTGTCTTTAACTTTTAAAAATTTTTGACACTGGACTATTAAATTGTGAGGTATTCTAGTACTAAAAGGTACTCTTGGTTTAAGTCCGTAGGACAAACGGTTTTCTAGAAAAATCGAATTGAAAATTTTTCGTTTTTTAAATTTGAATAAAAATTGAAAAAAATTAAAAAAAAACGGTGTATTTTATCAACTTAAAGCAAGAGTAGCTTTTAGTATTAGAATACCTCATAACTTAATAATCTAGAGTCAAAAATGCTTAAAAATTAAGGACAAAAATATTATGCGATAAAATATCCGTTGACCTACCCAAAACGGACGCATATGACCCGTACTAGAAATTCGCAGTTAATGAAATCGATTCACCTCTGAAATATAAATAAACGTACCAGTTTTCAGATTTCTAAATAGTTTTTTTTTTAATTTTTTTTTTGGAAATTCAAAAGAAAAATTTTTCAAATCGATTTTTCTAGAAAACGGTGTTTCCTATCGACCTAAAACAAGAGCACCTTTTAGTTGTAGAATATCTCACAATTTAATAATCCAGAGTCAAAAATGCTCAAAAGTTAAAGATAAAAAAGTTATGCGCTAAAATAATTGTTGCCCTACCCAAAACGGACGCCTATGATCGGTAATAGAAATTAGCAATACATGGAGTCGATTTACCTCTGGAAGATAAATATGTGTACCAATTTTCGTTTTTCTCAATATAAGCGTTCTGGAGTTATTTAAGAAAAACTACTTACACGACGCCATCTTCAAAGAGCTCTAGCTCCTTTAGGAAGCATTTTCGGACTAGGTGAATTAGGTTAAAATATCTTAAAATTATCTGAATAATCTCCTGTCTTCGTTTGTCGGTAGAGTTTCTGGACACCCTGTATACCTACTCGTTTTTCGAGATATGTATCATGTCGGTGTCTTTTTTGGGATGGTTCGGAAATATCAAGCAAATCCAAAACGTCACTGCGTATATATTGGAAACTACTATCATTACGGAAATCTCTGAGATTTTGCACCAGCTTTCGTATTCTATTTTTGGAATTAATAATGTCAGTTGACTGATTTTGAACAATAATGAATATCTTGGGCCAACTCTGTCTTAAAAATATTTAAAAGAATATTAAAAGAGTAATCATTTAATAAAGTTCTCAAACCGATTGCTTCACGGATCGAGGTATCGCCTCTTTCAAAATCGTCGCCTTCGATAATAAAATCAAAAACTTTCAAAAGTTGTTCACGAAAATCTGCTACAGATACTAAAACTACTAGAGATAATCTGCTTAGATAAAACTAACCGAGATTTAAAATTTCATCGCGTCTGACAAACTGTTCGCTGTATTTTCGAAACAAATTTGTTCTAAAGCAGTACTCCGTGAGCTAAACTGGCAAGAAAAGACGATATTCTTTATTTTTTTACACGTAACATGCAAAACTAAATTCATTATATGCGCATCATAGTATAGTGAGTAAATAAAGCTTGTGATGCAATAGTTTTAACTTTTGCCTGGAGACCATTCAATTCACCACACATCACAGCAACGCCGTCATAAGATTGCCCCAGTTTGCCCTACCAATTTATTTTTGATATCAAAAAATTTTTTTCTACAACCGTGTTAAAAATGCAATTTTTAGCACTCCATACGAGCGTTAAAAATGCTACTTTAAGGCACTAGTGCTTTAATAGTTATTTTCCTAGCAAGTGCAGAAAGTCTTTCTTTTCCGCACGCGACTGCAGTTTGCCGAACGACGCGAAGCGGGAGTTCGGCAAGCAGTCGAGTGCGGAAAAAAGACTTTCTGCAAGAGTTAGGAACAATATTTTTTCTAAGAGTCTTTAAAAAATTACCAAATCTTAATCAATTAATTTAATTAATATGAAAATACATAATTCTTTGACAAGGTTGTCAATACCAAACTTTCAATATAATTACCTAGCATGACGACGATCTTGGTTTCCATGACGATAATTAAAATCGACTGTTATTGTCTACCGATTTGACTTTCGAATATTATGTCAAAATACTTTTATTTCATCGAATTATCGCGTTAATTTCATTAAAACAGGAACACAATAAGACATATTTGAAATAAATTAGTAAATGATATCTAAATATTAGTTTATTGCATATGTATTATAATTACTTTAAGGCCATATTAACATATCTAAATTAACACGCGTGCGGAAAAGTAAAAACCGCGTGCGGAAAAGTAACACGCGTGCGGAAAAGTAACACGCGTGCGGAAAAGTAAAACGCGTGCGGAAAAGTGAAACTTTCTAAACTAAAATGCGTGCGCGAAAGTAGACATTTTAGCACGCTCGTCGAAAAAATATTTTTAAGGCACTGCAGTTCGTATTGACCGTATAGACAATTTTGATGTAATGTCAAAAAAATATAAAAATGGAATGTCAGTCACGTTCAAGTAAAAGTTTTTGTAGATATTGTCCTGTAATTATGTTTGTAGAAAAAATATTGTATGATATGCGTGTTAAAAAGTACATTTTTAAGGCACTCATGTGAATTGCAGAACTCGCTACCGCTCATTCTGCAAACTTTCACATGCGTGCCTTAAATGTGTACTTTTAACACTTATGTATATCATAAATAACTATTAATCTGTTCTTTAAAACACCAAAAATATATTCTGCCTTATTGCTTTTACTCACGTCTCTAAAACCTAAAAACCTCTCATAAATATCACCACGTAACGCGTATCGAACAACAATAATTGATAATTGTGAATGACATGATAATCAGAAGTTTCATCTACTTCCAGCGAAAAGCAAATGGTTTTCTAAATCTCAGATTCAATAACGTTATTCAAAATGTAACTATTTGATTATATGTATTAGTTTATTCTGTATTACGAATACACTTCGAATCAGAAAGTAAATATTTCTAAAACAATTTTATTAATTCTCTATAATTACTTTGGTTTTTAACAAATGCTTCGATCCATCATGTCCACTAAATGATAATTCCTGACAACTTAAAAAAATTACAATATCAAACGACGTAAAACGGCGTGATTATTTTTGACAATTTCTGCCGATGCGATGCTCCAAATGAAACACCGACCGGCAGATTTAAAAGTGCCGTACGTTGCCGCTTTGCCCACGGAGAGAATGTATGTATGTTCGCTTTCGCTTGCTCATCGACTTGTTATTTCGTTGAGTTTTACGTGTAAATCGTCAAGCTACGGAGAGTTGGGTACGGCTAGCCGAAAAGTCAGATGAATGGTTCGGATCATTCATTTTTTGAGAAATCTTTTATGCGCAGGGATCACTTAACGCTCGGATTGATCAAATCCTTTTAAACACCATGAATAGAATTTAGTCTGTATTATCTGACAGATTTTTTTTACTTCACCGATACAAATATTAAAAAAATTTATATCTATAAATGTGTGGGTCGGCACTGCCGACCCTGCCGACCTTGACCGGCCGCCACTGCTATTTACAAAGTGTTTTATTAGCCTACCGATCTGCTTCTTACGGATATCCACTTCAGTGTAACCACCATCATCAAAGCGTGATTTCATAAAAATTGAAAATGGCTTTGCTTTTTCTTTGTTGACATCTGTTTTTCTATTTGTTATGTCTCCTTCTAATTAATCTAAGCCAATCGAATTTTATTTTTGATAAGCGTTTTGCATAAAGGAACCAACCTGCAAGGATCTGTTCTGCAGAACGCTGTCATGCTGCAACGAAAATGTTGGTTGGTTCTTTCGCTCATAGAGGACGGTATATATCGTATGTGGCTTGGTTCTTTTCTGCACAACTATCTACGGTGCTCTTCAGATAAAACTATCCACCTTAAGTCACTTTTGAACCACCGATTTTTAGAAAAAATGCAAAAACACATCAAATAATACTTGAAGGGGAGACATTATGCCATATTTAAGCTTGCCGGGAAAGGCACCCTCTCACCCCCCGTATCATCCCTTAATTTTTTTAAAATTACTGCCCCCTTTTTTATTTTATATTTGGATTCTCCTCTTTGTACTGATTTAAAAAATGTATAACACTTGATGCTTAAAGTGATTAGTTTATGAGAAAAAATAAATACAAAAGCAACAAAACTGGATTGAAAAACATGTTTTTAACAATTGTATTACATACAAACGTTTAGAATAAACATTTAAAATTTTTGGTAGTGAAATGTTCACTCTAAATGTTATAACATTGTTAAAAAAATAAATTTATAGAATTAATAAATTTATAAATATAGAGTTAAAAAAATATAATATTATATTTACCAAAAATTTAACAAAATTTTTGAGAAACGTTCACTCTAAATGTTATAAAATTGTTAAAAAAATAATTTTTATTCAATCCAGTTTTCTTGCTTTTGTATTTATTTTTCTCATAAACTAATCACTTTAAGCATCAAGTGTTATATATTTTTGAAATCAATATAAAGAGGAGAATCCTGTTTATACTGATATGTAAAGAGGAGAATCCTCTTTGTACTGATATATAAAGAGGAGAATAATACAGAATAATAAAGAGAACCTACAAGAATAATAATTGACGACCTAGAACTGGAAGGTGTCGACACCTTCATATACACTACTCAACAATTGAAGTGGATAATTTTAAAATTCCTAAAATTAACATATAAAACTATTTTTAAAATAATTGCCTGTACTATACTCTATATGCTATCTTTATTGCCAATATTTTTTGCATGTGGTTTTTTTCTCCCTATTCTTATCGGTCCTTATCTTGTACATAGAGAGAAATGTTGTTCCAAACATGAATATATCATTCGTATGAAAGTGCTTGTATTGGCTTTACCAGTTGTCAATAAGTCAAGAAATCTATTTATCACAAAAACATTATGCCGCAAAGACGTTTGGAACTAGTGCAGCTCGAGCAATTAGTTCGTTGGATCCAACAAGGCATAACTCAACAAGAGGTTGCTATGAGGCTAAATGTGTCGCAAAGTGTGATAAGTCGTGCATGGAATCGGTATGTAGCAACTGGATCTGCAACATACAGGCATGGAGGAGGAAGATAACGATCTACAACTCGTCGGAAAGACCGTTTTGTAGTTCTGACGGCAAGAAGAAACCCAACATTCACGGCTTCCAGAATTAACAGTATCTTCAGTCATGCTACTGGACGAGCGATTTCCAGTCAAACTGTCAGAAGACGGTTACATGCATCCAATGTAAGGGCTAGACGGCGCGCTACCCATCCACGACTAACTAGGGAGCAGCGTGCATGCAGATATCGCTGGGAGATGGAACACTATCAGTGGAATTTCGAAAATTAAAGGAATTGTCTCTTTACTGACGAGTCCAGATTTCGTTTGTATACGAATGATGGCCGAATATTGGTGTGGAGGGAAAGAGGACAGCGTTACAATGAAAATCTGAGAGTCCCAACCACTCTTTTTGGAGGTGGATCCGTTTGCGTGTGGGGAGGCATATGTTTTGACGGTCGCACGGACTTAGTCGTCTTAATTAATGAGACAATGACTGCTACACGATATCGAGACAGAGTCATAGTACCAACAGTTGTTCCATTTTTTGGTGCAATAGGCGAACAATTTGTTCTGATTGATGATAATGCTCGCCCTCGCCGTGCGAGAATTGTCAACGAGTGTATAGAAGCTCATGGCATTACAAGAATGGAGTGGCCACCTTGTTCACCTGATATAAATTGCATTGAACATGTTTGGGCCGAAATGTCTAGGCAACAAAACAGGCTCCTTCAACCGCCCCAAACCTTAAATCAGTTGGCCAATACATTACGCGCGATTTGGGAACGTATACCGCAGCAGTTCATCAATAATTTAATAAGAGGTCTTCCAAATAGAGTTAGAGCGCTAAAGCGATACAGAGGTGGACCCACACACTATTAATTTGTCTTTTCGGAATATTAGAAATTGAACAGGGATAGAAATTTTAGGTTGTTAATTTTACAAATTTTGTTTATTTTCTATTTTTTTTCCTAAAGAATTTCTTTCTTTCGGTTCATGTGTATGAAAATACGAAGTAAAAATAAATCTTTATTTATATCACTTCATTTTTCTATTTGACCTTATGAACAAAAAATAAAATACACATTTTCATAATATCCACTTCAATTGTTGAGAAGTGTACTTAGGCCTGCTAACTAAAGATAACAATGTCAGTGAAGAAATTAAAAGAAGAATAGTGCTCGCCAATAAGTGCTACTATGGCTTGCTTAAGAAGACAGATGGCCTCAAAAATACCTAGAAAAATTAAATTGACTGTCTACAAAACACTAATAAGACCAGTGCTAACATATGGCTCAGAAACTTGGTCACTTACTCAGAATGACCAAGAACTGCTCAAACGTTTTGAGCGAAAAATTCTAAGACGAATATATGGTGGCATAAAAGAACAAGGTTCGTGGCGCAGGCGTTACAACTTTGAGTTGTATAGAAATTTTGGAGAACCTGACGTTGTACAATTCATTAAGGTAGCACGCCTTAGATGGATAGGTCATGTAATCAGGCGAGAGGAAGATGCCATAGTCAGAAAAGTTTTTGACCGAAGAGGGCCGATAGGACAACGAGCAAGAAGAAGACCGAGACTTAGGTACCAAGACAACCTAGAAAATGATTTGAAATCTATTGGAATTAGAGCATGGAGAAGAGTTGCCAGAGACAGGGGCGAATGGAGGATTGTTCTGAAGAAGGCTTTGGCCCATAAAGAGCTGTAACGCCACTGATGATAATAAAGAGGAAAATTATGTTATAATCAAACTTGACCCAGTGAGAGTGTGAGTGTGTCATAATATTTGTTGTTATAAATAAATGCACGCGGAATAATTTGCCAATAATAATCAGAATCTGATACCCGAAATCTTATTGAAGAGTTCTGTTAAAGATATCATTATAACGGGGTACGTCCTCAGCTAAGTACTAACCAACATACACTTATAACTGTAATCAATACCAAATAAATAGTGATAGGTAACTAGTGTCTTCCTCAATTAACTATCCCTCTCCAGGACTCCATCCAACCTTATTATATAATAACTGACACATCCACCTACAGTTCTAAAAATACAGATTTTCATGCATTTTATTCTTTCAGAGTATGTGAGGATGTTTTAATGGACTTCGATGGTTTAGTTGCAGCCCAAACCAGCTTGGGAACTGCTGCTATTATTGTGATGAATAAACAAACTGATATTGTAAAAGCAATTGCTAGACTTATTATGTTCTATAAACATGAATCTTGTGGACAATGCACTCCATGCAGAGAGGGTAAGTTATCACTTTTTGAATAGTAAATAATGTCCATTAATCACGTCAAGCTCGAGGGGGGAGGGGTCCATAAAAATCAAGAAATATCACAACGGAAGATAGTCTAAGAGCTAGTGAACCCTCCGACTAACGGTCGTCTTGTAAGGCTAGAAATTTTTCTAGTGATAATTCATAGCACACCAAGGCTAAAAACCATGACCTGGCAGGCATCAGCGGTGCACGTGTATCTACCAGGTGAATCGAAAAGTGCAAATTTAGGGGGTAAAATAATCTCCTGTAAGGTTTAAATTTAAGTATGTGTTTGAGTAAGTCATTTAGAAGAAATGTGTACAATGACAGGCGATTCTGAAGAACATAAGACCTTGCCAGGCGAGGGGAAAGATTAGGGGTTTTCCTAAAATTATTTTTTTTGTACCGAACAATTTTTTTTTAAGTTTTTTGAATCATTCCAAACAGAAAAGGTCTTTAGTGATTTTTCTCTTAAGTTAATAGTTTTTGTTATATAAGCGATTGAAAATTGCGAAATCGGCCATTTTTAACCCTAAATCGGACATTTATATAAAAATTTCAAAGTTGCCAAGGTAGGTAGATATTCTTTAAACATTGATTGATGAAATCCCAAAGAGTTTTTTTGCAATACAATATCGGAAACCCTTTGTTTTTTAATTGCTAATCAAGCGGGCGCGACACTGTAGTATAAGTGAGGACGTTTGAGTTGGCAAATTCATTATCTATTTTTCTGCCCATAGAATGGGCAAATTTCAGGAGAAATCCTCAGACAGGTCGATTTTTATTTTTAAATTAGGACTTTTTGGCATATGTATATATAATACTATATTATATAGTCATCCATCTGAGCGTGATGACGTAATCGATAATTTTTTTAAATGAGAGTAGGGAACGTGTGATAGCTCATTTGAAAGGCTATTTAATTCTCTATTCACTAATATAAACATTAACGTAATTATTTATACAGGGTGTACAAAAATTTTTTTTTATTAAATTAACTTTGATTAAATTTGACAAATAAAAGAAAATTTTTTTTGTACACCCTGTATAAATAATTATGTTAATGTTTATATTAATGAATAGAGGATTAAATAACCTTTCAAATGAGCTATCACACAACCCCTACTCTTATTTAAAAAATCATCGATTACGTCATCACGCCCAGATGGATGACGTCACTAGTATAATATATATGCCAAAAAGTCCTAATTCAAAAATAAAAATCGACCTGTCTGAGGATTTCTCTTGAAATTTGGCCATTGTCGAGATAATGAATTTATGCAAACTCAAACGTCTTCACTTATACTAGTGTCGCGCCCGCTTGATTAGCAATTAAAAAAACAAAGGGGTTTTCGATATTTTATTGCAAAAAACTCTTCGGGATTTTATCAAACAATGTTTAAAGAATATCTACGTACCTTGGCAACATTGAAATTTTTAGATAAATGTCCGATTTAGGGTTAAAAATGGCCGATTTCGCAATTTTTAAAATTTTAAATCGCTTATATAACAAAAACTATTAACTTAAGAGAAAAATCACTAAAGACCTTTTCTGTTTGGAATGATTCAAAAAACTTAAAAAAAATTTGTTCGATGCAAAAAAAATAATTTTAGGAAAAACCCCATATCTTTCCCCTCGCCTGGCAAGGTCTTATGCTCTTCGGAATCGCCTGTCATTGTACACATTTCTTCTAAATGACTTACAATCCGACAAGCGAGTCCTGGCGGGTGACCTTGCGCGAAAATACACAACGAGAAATACACAATACGAGAAGGTCAGCCGCCAGGTCTCGCTTGTCGGATTGTACTCAAACACATACTTAAATTTAAACCTTACAGGAGAAAGTTTATTTTACCCCGTAAATTTGCACTTTTCGATTCACTTGGTAGACACACATGCACCGCTGATACCTGCCAGGTCATGGTTTTTAGCCTTGGTGTGCTATGAATTATCACTAGAAAAATTTCTAACCTTACAGGACGACCGTAGTCGGAGGGTTCACTAGCTCTTAGACTTAGAGGGAATAGGCAAACGCGCGATTCTCAACGGAAAAGCAGCGTTATAATATGTATTTTTTTTTTCGTCAAACGTGTATAAAATCGAATCGAACGGGAAATCACAAGGTGGCGATCGCGCGATTTTGCAGTCGTCCATTGGCCTATATTATAATTCAAAGCCTCAATATCATTGAGGTTGGCATGTTGGCAAGACATTTGCTCCATTTCCATTGCGCCAGTCTCTTGAAATTACTCCAATGTATGAAGGTTTCGGCAAATTTATTTATGACCTATATTGCCATAGCCTGCATAAGGATCGTCAGATACTTTTGGAAAGGACATGCCAGCGGTGGGCATTGTACTTCTGTACAAAAAAAGCTAAGCCACATGTGAGTTTTTGTCACAAGCAACTGAATCCGGCATTATTAAAAACCATTAAAAAATGCCAAAAAAAAACATCACGCGATTTCATAGAGAAGAAGTATTAAAATTCTAAAATATTCGCGATGTCATCCTGAAATGTCTAATAAAGTCTGGGGAATGCCAGAAAATGTATATACACACAGTATGCTGACAGTTCAAATATCAGTAGTAATTGAATTTTCGAAGTTGATAGTTATTATTGAGTTATAGTTGTAAACAAATAAGGTTTAAAACTGTTGACTTATGGCATGTTTGAGTTAAATATTATGTTTATGGGATTAGCCAAAGTTAGGTTGTTATGACAATTACATATTTTACCTAAAAATACTTAACGTTTCGATTTCCACTCCGGAAATCTTTATCAAAAGAAGATTAATTCTTTTGATAACCATTTCCAGAGTGGGCATCGAAAGGTTAAGTATTTTTAGGTAAAATATGTAATTGTCATAACAGCCGAACTATGGCTAATCCCAAATAAATATAACATTTAATTGTAAACAAATATTGTAATATGGTTGGTGTTTGAATAAATTGATTTTAAAGAAGTCTAACATTGGTGATAGCAGTGGGGTAAAGGAGATATTTAGTAATTGTTAATGGTTACAAGATCTACTGAATTTGATAAAGAGACGAATATGTCCAGACCCCAGCATGATTTTTAAAAATGAAAGAAGAGGAAGCGAAGCATGAGCAAGAAGAGGAAGAGAGACATAGAAAATTAGAGACAGAAAAAGGGAAATGTAGGCAAGAAGAGAAAGGGGAAAATGAGAAGTATAGTAGGGAGGTAAAGGAGAACTGTAGACAAGAAGAGGAAGAGGTGAAGGAGCTGCGCAGAAAACTAGAAGAAGAAATCATAAATAGTTTATTTCAAATTCATTCACGAAAATTTTCAGTTAGAAGTAAGTCAAATTACTAGTAGAATGAAAAAAATTAGAAGAACAACAGAATGGTACCAAAAACTATTTAGAAAACAAAATAGTACAACACAATGATTAAGGGTCGGTTTCACCAACAACAAATAAATTTGTTCTGAAGCTATTTCCTTGTGGCATTTTTATGATTAATTATTTATATGGGAAATAAGCCACAATTAAAATGAAAAAAATAATTTTATTAACAAATAAATTGGTGAATAGTTATTTGTTGAATAAAATTTATTAGTCGATTATATTTTTATTGTGTTTCAATACAATTTTGATAATTTCAAGTCAAACTGACGAATTTTCTTTGTTGTGGATATTTAAAGCGAGATTAACTTGTCAATTTATTTGAAGAATAAATACTTATTTCATAAAAAAAATAAAATAAGTTTTATCTGACTTTAGTGAAACGTAGATGTGTGTCAGTTTTATTGGTGGAATAACTTTACTCATCGAATAAACTACTATTTGACATTGATGAAACCGGCCATTAGAAAATAATCTTAATGAAAATAAGCATGATCAATGATCATCTTTCATAGTTGAACCAGGCACAATTATAACTAACAAAACCATCCACATCTGATGGTCAAACAGCATGAGAAACTTGTTTTCAATTCAAAACTGCAGCTACAGCAAATGGCTGGACTGAAAAAAAATGACAGCTTCCTTGGTAGTCTCGCTTCAAGGAAAAGTAACAACTGTCTTGCAATTTCTTTCTCATGATACACCTAGTTATACCTCTTTTGTTCAAGCTTTAGGGACAAAATATGGGCAGCAGCATCTAAAGCAGGTTTTTTGCAAAGTTAGCTAAAAGTTCAATATCAAAAACATAATGAAAACCTGCAAGAATTTGATGTTAATATTAAAAGATTAAAAGGTTCTTGCATTTGGCATACCGTTCAGGTGCCCAAAGATTTTCTAGAACAGATTGGTATACAAACATTCATAGATGGACTACAGGATATGAAAATGCAACAAACTATCCAATTACACCACAAAAGGCATCTCGCCAAGATTAAAATTTCGAGAAAATGAGGAAGTCAGAACCGTAGTTAACCAACAACTCATACCGAAGAAATAAATCTCCAGGTAACCACAGCTAAACAGGAAGAAGATAAGAATCAGAATTCCCAGGAATCATTAAAGTAGAATGGAATCTTGAAACCTTAAATAAAAAGAGTAAAAAGAAAGGTAATGTTAGTCTTATGAGAATGTCTTAAAAATGGAGTAAAACCTATTTTGCAGGAAATAACCAAATTTTGAATGGTTTGCAATGAGTATTCTTGGTGTACTTCTAGTGAAAGAGAGAGGAAATAAATAGTTAATGGTCGCAATGGATTATTTTTCAAAATGGCCTGAAACTGCACCTCTTCTTAATCAAGAAGCGACTACAGTAGCAGAAGTATTCATAACACATGCTGTATCAAGATATGGAGTTCCTTTAGAGTTACATTCTGATCAATGACGAAATTTTGAATCAGAATTGTGGCAAGAATTAATAAAAATTTTGAGTATGAAAACTCTCGCACTACATCTGCCCATCTGCCATCAGATGGGCAGATGAGGTTGAA
Source organism: Diabrotica virgifera virgifera (assembly GCF_917563875.1). Lineage (NCBI taxonomy): Eukaryota > Metazoa > Arthropoda > Insecta > Coleoptera > Chrysomelidae > Diabrotica > Diabrotica virgifera. The sequence goes on along the minus strand of NC_065450.1, from coordinate 91,006,776 downwards.
AGACATAATAGAACTGTTTGACCTTTCAATTTTTGTCGCTGATAATCAAAATGATTGGGATACTTTGATTCCTGTTAGCCTATAGAAGTTCCGAACAGGAAGCAAAGCAACCGGTTATTCTCCATCAATGATAATCACCAGAAGTGAAATGAAGATTCCTCAAGTTTTTATTTTCGGAAGATTGCTTCCCTGTGAAGAACATTCACAAAACATTTAGAAATTGGAAAAAGTATAGTAAAAGTATGTAAAAGTTTGAACATTCAAAGTAACAAAGAGAAGGCCAGGCTCGGCATGCATGATACGACAACTTTCGAAATAGGTGACTCAGTATGGTTATACAATCTCAAACATAAGACAGAACTTCGTACGAAAGTGGTAGGGTTCAATCAAGAGATTAGCTCCATACTATGGAACTGATCCGCCCTGTTGGCTTCAGTCTGTCCTTGATACACTAGTTATTGACAAATAACTATTCGCGGTGTGCAAGTACTTGGAGGGGATACGAGAAACGATCGTGCGAGAATAGCGGAGAAATCTTGCAACTTTCTTAAATAATTCATATTGTCAATTGAAATTGTCAAATTGACGTATCTTTCATACCTACTGTCATTGAAGAAGAAAAATTATATATTGCTCCACAATATTGATATGATATGCAATTATTATACACTAAGCATCAAAATTAACGCACCACCTTAAAAATGGGACATTTTTTATGTCTTGTATTTCCTAAACCTATTGTCCGATTTTATTGATTTTTTTAATATGTTATAGCTTTATTCTTCAAGAATATCGATGTAATAATATTGTTGCTAAACAGATAAGTGTCTTTGTATACCGGGTGTAACAATGATAGTGTGTTTTTTCCTCAAAGTTTGGAACACCCTGTGGAATATTCTGGCGTATATAAAATATTGAAATTAAAACTCAACTGTAGCCTTAGACTTTCTTAACATTATTCTTTTAGCTTCATTCACTTATGTTGGATAATAAAAAAGTTAGGTACTTTAACAACTAGCAACGTTTTGCATCAATATAGGGTGTTTCTAAATAAATGCGACAAACTTTAAGGAGTATTTCTGCATGAAAAAATAATGACCGTTTGCTTTATACACATGTCCGCAAATGCTTCGTTTCCGAGATACGGGATGTTGAATTTTTTTCTTACAAACTGACGATTTATTTATTGCTCTAAAACCGGTTGTGATATGCAAATGAAATTTGGTAGATTTTAAGAGGTAGTTATTGCGCATTTTTTGGCATACAATTAAGAATTTAATATTCACCATTGGCGTGCATACGGGTAATATGACCGGGTAATATGACTCGTATGCACGCCAATGGTGAATATAAAATTCTTAATTGTATGTCAAAAAATGCGCAATAACTACCTGTTAAAACCTACTAAATTTTATTTGCATATCTCAACCGGTTTTAGAGCAATAAATAAATCGTCAGTTTGTAAGAAAAAATTCAACATCCCGTATCTTGGAAATAAGGCATTAGCGGACAAATATATACAAAGCAAATGGTCATTATTTTTTCATGCAGAATTACCCCTTAAAGTTTGTCGCACTTATTTAGAAACATCCTGTATTGATGAATAACATGGTTAGTTGTTAAAGCACCTAACTTTTTATTATCCCACATAAGCAAATGAATCGAAAAGCAAAATGTTAAGAAAGCCTAAATCTACAGTTGTGTTTTAATTTCAATATTTTATATACGCTAGAATATTCCACAGGGTGTTCCAAACTTTGAGGAAAAACACACTATCATTGTTACACCCGGTATATAATAACATTTACATGTCTAGCAATAATATTATTACATCGATATTATTGAAGAATAAAGCTATAATATACTAAAAAAATCATTCAAATCGGACAACAGGTTTAGGAAATACGAGACATCAAAATGTCCCATTTTTAAGGTGGTGCGTTAATTTTGATGCTTAGTGTATAAAGGTAAATTTAATTAATTGTATTTTGCTTGCAGTGCTGCATTTTAATAACTAATTTTATTTACTACATAAAATTGTTTACGTTTTAACAACATATCATGAATCTTATTGTTTCTTATTATTTTTTTTTGGACTATGGCCTTGACAATTATCCAGTAACCAGGCCAATATAATTAAAAGTGCGAATAATGTTGCTGAGCGTAGAAACCAGGTATCGCTTTGCCGAACTTGCACGGTCCCAATAAAGGAAGGAAGCAGTGTTATGACTTCCTTAAGATAGATTCCACATAGGAAAAGTCCCTTGACGAAAAAGAAGAGGTGTTAAATTTTAGAATGTTCAAAATGGGGTTGACCTCAAAATCTCAACTGTTTCAACACGCCTAACTTCACGCGCAACTTTGATACATCCAAAATGCATAGGCACCAAGTTGGATACGATCCTATCATATAGGGCTTTTCATCGTTTGTCATTTGTTTCGAGCTTCTGTCATGTGTCACATAATATTAATATATCTATGCCATACGTCTTTGGTTTGTATCATTGTTATATATCAATAACGTATGACGTAGATATATTAATATTATGTGACACATGGCAGAAGCTCGAAACAAATGACTGTGAATGAAAATCCCTATACGCAGCAACTCGCATACATAATTAAGAAAAATAAATATGTAAAATAGAATATATTTAGAAATTGAATCAATGATGCCATGCTATTATATTTATTATACATGAAGTTGATCGTTCAAATAACAAGTTCATAGTTGTCATTAATAGCCTGATCAGAGAACACAAAATTTTACGAAAACCTCCAAAACAATAAAGGAAGGATGAAAATTTGGGAATAGGTAGTTGAAATTGTCTATTATTGTATAAGAAAAATTTTACAATTTTACATCCCCTCCATTTTACCAAAAATTGGGAAATACGGGGTGAAAAATATTTTCTCGGGAGTGAAAAAATATACGTTCAAAATAGGCCCGGAATTGGAAAAATGACTAATTCTAAGCAACTTTTGTTCTATAGAGTTTTTTCACTTCATTTTTAACAAAAAAAAATGTTTTTGGACGGTTTTTCGCCGATAACTCAAAAAGTAAGTATCCACAAGGAAAAAGTTTTCCTGCAGTTGGCTGTATACCATGTAATACAAAAAACAGTAAATCCTTTATAAAAGGTATATATTTAAAATCCTTAAAAAGGGCTACATCACAATCACATAACTAGTTTTCGACTGGTTTACCAGTCATCATCAGTGCTTACGTGAAGTTTACATGCTAACAACCAAGATATAGTTTAACAAAAAATATGTGGGTCAAAGCCCTGTATAAGTGGCCCGTTAAGGAAACATCGGTTAAAAATGCCAATTAAAGCATGGATGTTTAAAATATTTTAATATTATGCCCCAGGTAACATCTGAGCTGTGGTTTGACTTGATTACATGGTGAAAGTCTGGCAGCAAAATTTTGCAGCATAATATTAAAATATTTTAAACATCATATATTTTAAAAATCTTCAAAAATTGCGTTACGTAATACGTAAACGCCCCATTAAGGTACGTTACGTAGGGGGGAGGGGGGGTCAAAAATCTTTAAAAACCGCGTTACGTAATACTTGAACGCTCCCTAACTTGTGAAGTGGTAATGATAAAATTTATTTGTGATGCTAATTAGGGGGCGATTTTCGCGATTTTTTTACCAAAAAATAAAAGGGACCAACAACATTTTGAGCGTAACTCACTTACTTTTAATGTTAAAAGTTTTTTTAAAAAACAAAAATAAACCTTTTTTTAAACACTTTAAAAAAGTTGAAATGAATCTTCCCCGAAAGTGCTCCGTTTTTGGGTTATTTCACATTGTAATATTCGATTTGAAATTGGATGAAGAAGAACCTACTTTTCCTTAGTTACAACTCTGCTTCTAGTGGTCTACAGACCTCAAGCATACACCATTTTTTTCAGTTTTTTATAAGCTATATTTTTGCTAAGATTTTTTTCGCTGAAATACTTACTTTTTGAGTTTTCTCCGAAAATCGTCCAAAAACATGTTTTTTTCTGTTAAAAATAAACATACATATTTACTTGGAAATAACTCGAAAAGTATTGACTGAGGGAGAAAAATCTATAGAACAAAAGTTGCTTAGAATTTGTCATTTTATCCAATTCCGGATTTATTTTGAATGTATACTTTTCACCTTCGAAAGGGGGGTATTCCCCTCCATTTTTGTAAAATGGAGGGGGTGTAGAATTGTAAACTTTTTCTTATATAATAATAGACAATTTCAACTACCTATTCTCAAATTTTCATCCTTCCTTTATCTGACCCCTTTTGGGGTCAGATTGTTCTTTGATCGGGCTATAAGTTAAAGATTTGAATATTGTTGGTGTTTGAATAAATTGATTTTAAAGAAGTGTAACATTAATTTATAATTTATTTTTCTTTCTGCATCTTGTATTATGATGATAAGCTCTAGTATGTTTTTTTATTGTAGGGGTGAACTGGATGAACAAAATGATATACCGTTTTGTAGATGGTAATGCAAAACCAGATGAGATTGATATGTTGTGGGAAATCAGCAAACAAGTTGAAGGACACTCAATCTGCGCTCTTGCTGATGGTGCAGCATGGCCTGTTCAAGGACTAATCAGGCATTTTAGACCAGAGCTTGAAGAAAGGATGAGAAAGTATCACGAAAAGAAGAGTGCTGCAGTTTAATGATAAATATATTATTATATAGAACTTAAGAATAAGGATAAATTACCATTTTTAAATAATTTCATTTTTTTATTTTGTCCTTCTGGTTGTTTTTATAAATTGCAGGATGTCATAGTGTAAATTATTTGTTAATATATCGTATGTAAATACTGTCACTATATGTTAAATAAATTAAAATATATAATAGTATGAGTTTACTAAAAATACTAAATTACAGCTATAGCAATAACTTAATAACACCTTAAGACTGGATAGAAAACTTAAACAAAACTCCTTTGTTCGCGTTATGAGCGCGGCGCTCTGTTGAAATTATTTTTATTGTCATAAAAGACTTTAGAAAAGAAGCTAATCTTTGTCTGCAGTATATAGGACGTATTTAATTTGAAAAAAAATTAACAAGCATAAATGAGACCATGAGAGCCAGAGTGGCCTAACTGATTTTAACACTACTTTACATAATAAAAAAAAAAAACGATCAGAAGCTAACAATATCCGATTGTTTTAGTAGTTTTATGTTGACCAAGAATCATTACTGGTCAACATAAAATTACAAAAACAATCGGATATTGATCGCTTCTGGTCATTTTCTTTGATTATGTACAGCAGTGTGGTCCAACCTTTTAGTTAGACGTTGCGGGCCGTATTAAATATGAAATTATTATGAAGGGCCAGAGAACTCGACTCATTCAAAAAAAGTTTATTTTAAAAAATAATATACAAACGAAATATTATTTACAAGTATTTTATTATGGTTTACAATTTACATGTTATGTTTAAAATTTAACATAAAATAAAAAATCAATGGGATATTTGAGGCAAGGGTTTATCCTCTACTAACTTTTGCACATCTATATGTATGCTAGTCGTAGTGAGTCTAATACACGCTTCCAGAGAATCGTTTTCCATGCGATTACGTGTTTTAGATTTAATATGCTTTAAGGCAGAAAATGTACTTTCACGTGTATACGTACTACCAAACATTGAATACAGTTTCAACGCAAAGTTACGAAATTTAGGAAAACGATCCTTGGAGACTAACTTCCAAAATGTACTGTCTTCATTTTTCTTTGCTTGAAAAAACGAATCGGACTTTAGTTCGCACAGCTCTAATTGATATTCTGCTGATTGGTTCTGGATGTTGACTCCCAATGGATTGTTAAAAAGCTCAAGATCGGGTTTTAGTGCATCAAATTCCGAAAACCTTTCATCGAATTCTCTTTTTATTTCTGTAAGAACTTTTGCAAACCTCAAGAAATCGACCATGGTTTCTTCTTGATTTATTTCGAAACACGCAGGAAAATGTGCGAGGTCGTTTATTTTCATGCAGTTCTCGAAAAGATCAAGTTTTTTGAGAAATGTCTCAATTTGACCAACCAACTGTGATAATACTGTCTTATTTTTCCCCTGGAGTCAAGGGCGGATTCAGGGAGGGGGCCATGGCCACCTCCGAGAATTTAAAAAAATATAAATTTAAATATTTGCAGTTCAAATGTTTTTAATTTCAAACACATAATATGCACAAAACGGGATAAATATGTTTTCTGGACTAGAATTGAACAAAGGCAGTAGTGGAAGCTTCAAGAATGACAGAGAATGTTTTATAAATCAAAATGTTGATAATTTTACAAAGGGCCAATTGTTAGAACGACCTTGACAGCCATCAAAATCGTATCAATTTCCATCTTCTATACACACAAAGAATAAAAAAGAAATGAAGCATTACTTGGGTCACTAGCACTTCGAACAAAGGAGTTGAATGGTAATTTCGCACAGTGAAAAGGAATGGTTTTACAAATATTGCGTTTTTTTTTCTAATAAAAAATATGGTCTCAATAAAGGGATGACAGCCCAAAGCCTTGTCACTAAACCTTTAACATCTTTCGCCAAACTCATGAGCAAAGACGGAGCCATACAAACCCATGAAAAAACATCATACCACAAGGAGTGCGTTCAGGTTGAGCTGGATTTTCTACAAAGTTATCGCAACTCTCAAAAGTCAGTCATTAACCAGATAGACTCTCAGAGGTCTAAACAGATACAAAAAAATAAAGAAAGACTATGACCAAGAGTAGGGTCTATAGTCTATAATAGTGTTCGTGTTATAGGTCGACAAAATATTCCTCTAAGAGACTATCGTGATGATGGCCTTCTGCTTCTGGACGAAGATGCTGGACCTAGCAACGAGGGGAATTGTTAAGGTTTAAAATCGCATCAGGAGATAAGACTTTTAAATAACACCTATCCACAACATCTTTCTGAGCAACATACATTAGTAGCACCAGTCAAAATCAATTAATGTTAAGGTGAAGAAATAATTGAACAAATAATGGATGAGGTTCAAAGTGCAAATTATTACTCTGTCATATTTGACGAAACGACAGACGTATCCCATGTGGAAAAGTTTTAGTTTTCCCTAAATTTGATATACAACAACAGACATTTGATACAATAACAACATTCGTGAAGACTTTGTCAAGTTCACTGACGCTTATGAGAACCTAAAAATAATTACTGAAAATCAAGAAAGAGGGAAGAACAAGGCCTGGCAGGAGAAGCATTGGGAAAAACGGTATTATTAAACTTGTTGAAAGAACTGCACTTGGATCCGAAGAAATGTGTAGGAATCGGTACTACGGCAGGAATGGTGAATTTTAAGGCACTTTTCACACACGGTAAAAGTGTATGAGAAGTGCCTTAAAACTCAACATTGTAACCCTAATTTTTAAACCCCCCCCCCTTCGTACCTACGGTTCCCTCTCCAAAAGAAGTTTATGGCCCCTCCCGAAAATCGGTCCTGGATCCGCCCTTGCCTGGAGTTGTAGGTTTAATGTGTTCAAATGAGAGGTAATGTCTGTTAGAAATGCCAGTTCATGAAGAAATGTTTTGTTCTTAAGCTCCGTTATAAATACGTCCGTGTTAATAACAATTTCCGTTTCAAAAAATAGTAAGATCTCTTTTCTTAAAGAAACAAATTTTCTAAGGCATTTATCTGCACTCAACCAGCGTATCTCTGAATGTAGGGGGACATCCTTATATTCAGTATTTAATTCCTCCAAGAGATGAATTTTCGGTGTCGCTGAGCTCTGTTTCCTCCTCTTAAGCTGTTTACTATCTGCACTACAGTTTTCATAGTATCGTTGATTTTAATTATCTTTCCGCAGAGAGCCTCTTGATGGATACTGCAATGAAACATAACACAGTTAACACCATTTTCCCGCAAAAGTCCAGCCAATCCCGTTATGCGTCCCGTCATTGCTTTTGCTCCGTCGCGTCGGTGCAAACGCAAGAGCACTTTTGAAAACCGCCTATATTTTTCACAGCGTCACTAACTGCTTCAAATATATTTATACCTTTGGTCCCGTCTTAAATTTGGTGCAGTTTTAGAAGTTCCTCAGTTACACATCAATCTTCACTGATACATCTAACAAAAATTAATAGCTGATTTTTGTCAGTAATATCAACAGATTCGTCCAGGGCTAAGGAGTAGTACACACAATCACGAATTGTGTCGACCATTTTTTTTAAATACAGAGTATTCAGCTCATCAACTCTTCTAGATACAGTTTGATGAGAAACTGAAACACATTCAAAATTGTTGGACATCTTTTCATCTCCAAGGGTTCGCGCCATTTTAACGACACACCGCTTATTCATTTCTCCATCTCTAAATGCTTTTTTACTTTTGACAAGTTCTAAACATACTTCATAATATGATGCTGCTAAGCTTGATGATTGAACAGCTGTCGGCTTTGTAAATAGAGATTTTTGTTTATTCAATTTAGCTTTAAGTTCTTTTACAAGAGTATTGCGAGATGCCCTTGATATTTGTCGTATTTTGTTTTGTGCTGGGTTTCATAATGCCTACTAATATTGTATTCTTTTGATACCGTGAGTACTTGACAACAAATAATGCACTGAGGTTTGCCTTTTAATTCGATGAAGAAATAAGTTTTTTGGCACTACTCATTTTGAATTTAACATTGAATTTATTCGCCACTGTTAATTCAACACGACACGTGCAGCTGACTGAAGCTAACTGCCCGCTCATCGGGAGTGGGTGTTCAAGGTTAACTACTTTCTTAAGATTACGGAAAGTTAGACAGGGTTTTTTTTGATGGCATGGACTTTATGTCATTCAGCCAGTCACAACATGAGGTACTTAGTGTCATGTGTAGTGTGTGTTGAGTAAGTGTCTTGTTACTTTGCAAAGTCAACGTCATTGTCTTTGCAAAGAGATGCTGATTGTATCCGAACGTCTGCGGTCCCTCCGGTGAGTACCGATCCTACAAGGACAGAAACTATCTTCATTCATTAATTTATAATAAACGAAAAATTCCTGACCCTGGTGAGATTCGAACTCACGACCATTCGGACCTTTCGATCCAACGGTAGGCGCTCTTACCACTGTGCCACAGAGGGGGTTTAGACAGGTAAAAGTTATCAATGGCAAAATATTTTTGAAATGTGTTTGCGGGGGCCGCAGTTTAACGAGCCTCGGGCCGCGTGCGGCCCGCGTGCCTGAGGTTGGACCACACTGATGTAAAGTAATGTTGAAATCAGTTAGGTCACTCAGATTACGGTTTTATAGAACCTAATTTTGGCACCTCTAGATATGTGGGAACTTCTCAGCACTCTATTTACGGCATATAGACAGCGATTCCTAGCCATGACTTTTTTGTATCTCATCGCTGTTACCAGGTTCTCACGAGAATACCGCTCCCAGGTACTCTAATTTCTTGACTTTTTCAACGGCCTAGCCGGGTAAGATGATTAAAAATGCCAACTCGATTCGACTTCCATATAGGTCACTGTATAGCAAATATAGAGAAACTCACTTTCTAAAATTTTTAGCCCCCTAGGTGGTCACGTGACCCACCTAGAGCCTAATTAGGCTTTTTATGTTTTTAAATGAGTAAACGATTTTAAAATTTTAAATGAGTATAAAAAAATAACTATTTCTTTAATAAAAAAATAAACTTTCGTTTTCACGAAAAAAATATATAACGTGTATTTTTACATAATATTTCACCCTGAATTTTTTCAGACCTTTAAAATTGGTGAGATGAACTTTTAAAAATAGAAAACGCTTTTTGATACACATTGTATAAAATTGTATCAAAAAGTGAAAAAATGCGGTTTTTTATTTTTAGAAGTTCGTTTCACCAATTTTAAACATCTGAAAAAATTCGTGGTGAAATATTATGCAAAAATACACGTTATACATTTTTTTTTGTGAAAACGAATATCTTAGTTATTTTTTTATACTCATTTAAAATCGTTCTAAAATTTAAATATCCCGTCAAAAATAAAAAAAAAATTCGGACAGTACTTTTTGAAACCTACAACTTTTTTATTCAAAGTTTTTCGCTAGCTCTTGATGCGGCTGAGATAAAAAATAAAAACATAAAAAGCCTAATTAGGATCTAGGTGGGTCACGTGACCACCTAGGGGGCTAAAAATTTCAGAAAATGAGTTGCTCTATATGTGCTAAACCAGTGGCGTGCGGTGACTTTTTCGAAAGGGGAAGCGATTCAATAAGGATATAAAAATATTTTCTTAAGGGTCGAGCCACTTCCCACCTGATAACACTCTGATGCGCAAGGGCTCTCTATCAGCAAAGTGCTTATGTGAGACGTCCTGGGTACAAGGACTCACACACTAAATCCTACCCCGATAAATGCGTGAGGCACTCTATTCCCGCTATTTCTAGTGACTAGTGACCTATCATTGATCTGTATTGCTAGCTCGGGCCTTGAGTCCTCGCGCCGGGCTTGGTTTTCTAAAGAAGAATCCTATTTAAAAAAAAATTTATACTCCGAGGCATTTTCCACAATACACAACTTTCACTAAAATGACACTTATTTATACTCGAGGTCTATTCTCCTATCAAGTTCTGATACTTGTTGAATGCAGTCTTTTTCAGTGGATAATAGGGCTAACTTTCAAAGCCTGTCTTCGCTTGTTGAATTTCTTTTAAACTCTTAATTTGAAACTTTTAATGCATCTTAATACTGCAAAACTTAGTTCAACTGATGCACTTGTGGCTGGGATAGTTAGTACTAATTCACACAACTTAACCACTTCACACAGTGACTTGTTTAAACCAGTAGTTATAAAGAAATCCCAGATTTCTGGGTATTTCTTTATCATTAATGTCAGTTGTTTCATAAATGACACTTAACTGAGAATGCAAAGCTGGGATATCAAAAAATTTTCATTATTTAATCGTAGTGAAATAAATTCCTGTGTGGGAAATTTTAATGAATTATAATTAGAAATATTAAGATTATATATAATTCTACAAATTTTAAATCGTTAAAATTTTGAAAGCTAGAATTCATTTGTTGTAGAATATTATCAAAAGGTCTCTTTGTTTCCTCTGTTTTCTCTGTCTCCGAAATTATCAATCTTCATTATTTTTCTTTCGTGTTCAAACCCCATATGTTCAGTTTTATCCCAAATATTTTTAAACTGCTCTCGTTTTTTTAATTATCGTATTAATAAATTCATCAATTTGTCTTATACAAAATGCAATACCATTTGACTTCTGTAAAATGTCAAATAAAAGATCAGTAAAAGGAAAAATCTCTCAAAAAATTTAAATCGAAATATTCTTTAAGCGAATGTATGTAATACCTAAGCACCTCAGCAGCTGCAGCAGTAAGAGTCGGAGCATCTCATTTTCGGGAAGGACGATCGCTTCCAGGCCAGGGTACCAAAATTCGCGCGACTGGTGGGTGCGGTCATTGAACCCTAACCAATTTTTAAACGGGACAACTGCATGACAAGCGGCGATTTTGAGATGCGCTTCTGTCAGGAGTGGACCGAATAGTTGAATTGTGTGCATATTGAGTTCGTTCGTACGCGATTAATTTTTAATATTTTTCAATGCCTATTGCCTAGGTAATATGTCGTAGATTACTTGGATTAGGGAAAAAATTTTAATTATTAAATATTAATTAATAATATATTTTCTTATATCGAAGTATAAATAGGGAAGCGGTGCTTCCCCCGCTTCAATGGACCGCACGCCTCTGTGCTAAACAGTCACCTATATGGAATTCGAATCGAGTTGGGGGCATTTTTCATCATCTTTATTCTATAGGCCCTTTGTAGGTTTTATTCTTTAATGTAGTCAGCGTGAGGTACTGTTCATTAATGAACGGTTCGTCTGTCCATTCCATATATTTGGTTTTCGTTTCATTAATATACAAGCCCTTGCTATTTGCTTTTTCTTCTAATCTTCTCACTGTCTCTCTTAATTCTGTTTTACTTCTGGCAATGAACACAATATCGTCTGTAAATGCTAGACGTGTTTCTTGGAATATACGAGGCCAGACCTGTTTATGTAGGCCCTCTTGTAGGTTTTATTTTCTAACAATATATTGAACAACAGCGATGACAATGGGTCCCCTTGCCGTACTCCTTCTCTGACTTCAAATTTTTCAGTTAGGTTGGTATGTAATTTGACTTTGTTTTCTGTTTTATCTAATGTTATTTTTATCATTTTAGTCAGTTTCGTTCTAATGTTTAAGTCTCTGAGTGCTTCAAACAGTTCTTTTCTTTTCTCTCTGTCGAATGCCTGTTTAAAGTCTATGAAGAGTGCGACTGTCTATTTTCCATATACGTGACTTTCTGCCAATATTTCCCGAAGGGTGAAGATTTGATCCACAGTACTACGTCGCCTCCTAAATCCACATTGGTATTCTCCAATTATATTCTCATAGTTTAGTGTTACCTTATTTTTAATATGCACGGCTAGTATTTTGTATGTTATTTTGAGCAATGCTATGCCCCTATAGTTCTGACAGTAACTTTTATATCCTCTCTTAAATATTATAGGACATATTATTATGATTGCTTCGGTCCAATCTGTTGGCATTGTTTCTTGTATCCATATGTTTCTCAACAGCTCATGTATTTTACTTATTAGCAGTGGCGACGCGTGACTTTTTCTAAAGTGTTAACAAAACCAGATGCAAAAAATCTTATTTAAAAAATGAAAATATGGCTAAATGTATAATATGTCCATAAAGTAACGCATAAATTCATTATTTCGTAAACCGGCGACTTTTAAGAAAATATCCCGAAACAGGTCGATTTTTATTTTTAAATTATGATTTTTTGGCATATATATCATACTAGTGACGTCATCCATCTGGGCGTGATGACGTAATCGATGATTTTTTAAATGATAATAATTGGGGTCATGTAATAGCTTATTTGAAAGAGCATTCAATTCTCTATTCACTAATATAAACATTAACATAATTATTTATAGGTGTTCAAAAAAAAATAATTAAATTAATTGAGACAAAAAGAAGAATGTATATAATTTATTTAATTCAAAATACGTTTCACTGTTGTCAGAAAACAGGAAAAAAATGTTTATTTGACAAATAAATATTGCTATTCGCTTAAATTCAATGTTAAGGCCATCGGTACATAATTCGCAAACATTTTACGGGTGTCCCTACTTTTTTTGTCTTTACACGCAAAATTACGTGTAGTAAAATTCACACTGGTATGTATATGTTAACATTACTAGAATGTCATTCTACTTGAAAATGTCATCAGTAATTTAGAGATGGCTTTTGAATGTTCTTGGATAACTGTTATTTTTATAATTGCAAATTATTAATTCAGTTAATAAATGTGATAATTTTTTCACTAACTATGTATTCAGTTATTGTAATAATTTATATGTACAACAAAAACTAATACTCAATCGAGAAAAGAGGAAAATTGTTAAAGTGATTTTTTAATAATATATTGTTACTATGAAACGCTTACAATTTTGAACATCTTTAACAACAAAATACTTGGATCACAGAATATATTATCCTGATGTATTCTCTGCTTGGATCTTCCACAAATAATACACAATAAATAACTTTTTATTAAGTTCACGTCTTAAATCAATTATTTATCAAATACACTATATATCAATATTATTTAATCAACAACTCCAAATATTCCCGATGCCATGTCAAATATTTAAAATTGTCACTGATTGTCACTGTCTGACTGACAGTATGCTGACAATATTCTATTCGACTGAGTGCGTTGTATGACAAAGATAGATTTGGAAATATTACCACGGACATTGTGTTCATTTTTTTCGAATCTTGAAGAAACCAATAAATATTTTTGAAAAATTTAAACGCAGAATGAAAGACTATATTATTACCGAGGGCTGAAAGTCCCTTAGAATAAATAAAAAGTTTATTTTGAATGAGATAATTTAAATTAAATATCACACTAAATTTTCTCTTAGTTTTTCACCCCTGTAACTTATTAAAATAAACATTATAGAAGTTCTCAGGGACTTTCGGCCCTCGCCAATAACGTAATCTTTCATTCTGCGTTTAAATTTTTTAAAAATACTTATTAGTTTTCTCAGGATTCGAAAAAAAATGAATCCCCATTTGAATAGCATTGAGCCGAAAATACGTACCCATCCTCTTAAACTGCCACCCACCTGCCTTTTGACAGTTTGAGCATTTCGTTTAAGCGAAAATCAATGTTTATTTTTCAAATAAAACATTTTTCTGTTTTCTGACAGCAGTAAAATTGTATTAACAATTAAACAAATTACATACATTCATCTTTTTGTGTCAATTAATTTAATTAAAAATATATTTTTTGGACACCCTGTATTGTGTTAATGTTTATATTATTGACTAGAGAATTAAATAACCTTTTAAATGAGCTATCACATAACCCCTCTTATCATTTAAAAAAATCATCGATTACGTCATCACGCCCAGATGGATGACGTCACTAGTATGATATATATGCCGAAAAATCTTAATTTAAAAATAAAAACCAACTTGTTTTGGGATTTTTCCTTAAAGTCACCGGTTTACGAAATAATTAATTTATGCGCTACTTTACGGACGCACTGTATAGTTTCAATAATATCATTTTGTATATCACTTGAAACTCTCGAAAAACAGTTGATGTTTCTAGATGTTGGCAAAATTTTTGATCTTTTTTGGTAAATGTTAACAATTCCCTTTAATTGCCTCGATCGTCAGAGTCGTCGCCCTCAAAATGACCACGACACGCTAATTCTTGTTTGGCCAAAAAAACATAGGGTATCTATTATAAGTGTGCCAAGGATACACCTATCTATTTTTTTAACAAACTCATTATGTTTAGCATTTGCTTTAAAAGCTTGGTTAAGAGAACTTTCGATTCTTGTTTTGCCAAACTGAAGCAAATTGGGTATACATCTTACATGCAGGTAACGGAGCAATTTCATGTCTCCTTTTTAAAACTCTAAAACTATTTAAATCGCGAACCTGGTCCACCCATTTTTTCTGTAGAAACCAGAAGACATGGCCAACAATACAGTCTATTTTTCTTGCAACCACATAACGAAGAATTTTCACTGTACCAACTAAATTTAATTTTGATTCCTTTTTTAAATTGTTTAAAATAGGTCTTTCATTTTCACTAATCTCATTTTTTTCTTCAAAATTATACAAGAAGAATTACTTTTTAAGTAGTTGATCGATTACGCAGCGACACTCATCCATGGTTAACTGCACGCACACTTTTTATAGGTACTGTAACCAAATTTAAATCTGGTAACAGGGCTACTGTTATTTACAGCGCGCTTACGCCGACGATCCTTCACAATTTTCAGACACTAGCAGGTCCCGAGCGACAGCGATGATGTAACTATTGTAACCACAAATGAAACTGGTAACAGAGTATAATAAAGTGCAACTGAGTCACATAAACTCGCCAATATTTTCGTGTGTCTACAAGTAGTTGGCTATTTACTAAATTAAGTACTATGAACACATAATATAATAATATATTTCTATTGGTAAAAATATAGGTAAATGCAATTATTCATCGTCATAAAATATTTATTTGCAAGATTTTTAACTGTTACCAATGGTAACAGTGGTTGCATGGACTCTTCGCCAGTGCTTATTAGCTTTGATCCGCCACATTTGAGCATTTCGGCCGTTATATTATCATGCCATGGGCTCTTTGTTTTTTAGGCTCTCTATGATTTTCATAAAGGTTGGTGCTTGGTCATCTTCTAGTTGGATACCTATATATTTTATGGAGCACCTTGTATTCTATTTATCATGAATAGTAGTTATTCTGGACTACTAACTATCGATTAATTTTCCTTAATTACCTAAATATTTCAACAAAAAAAATTAAATACGAAGATAACCGCATATGAGCGCATGAGCGCTGAACTTATACGCGACTAATTGTGTTATTTTTATATAAAACTATAAACTCCTATCTCACAAAGTCTATGGGCCAAGTATTTATCGTTAGATGACACTAGTGTCATTATACGATTATCCAAAATCAACGACGCACCGAACACAAATAGTGACACATATCCAACTGTGCAAAGCATTTGTCCATCTAAGATGTATATAAAGCGTCGTTTGTCGAATTAAGACAGTATATGTGATTACTTGATTAAAAACAGTCTGCATATGTGTTTAAGAAAAGTGACACATTTATCACTTATTTATCTCTTTTTGCAGTAGCTTGTGTTTAATGTTGTTACTTGTATTTTAAGTTACATCAATAAAAAGTCTGTTAACCAGATAATAATGATATTATATTCTGTACCTACTGCAAATCTCACTTTTGATAAATAATATTTCGTAATTTTTTTAACGTAAATTTTCGTATTTTATCTGTATAGTGTCACAACTCAAATAAAATAATTTTTTTTTAATATTTTTAATATACTTACCTAATACGCTATTTTATATAGCTTAAAAAACCATTGTAACTGACTAAAATAGTTATTATTCTAATTTTAATAGTTTTTGAATTCAACACGAAAAAGGTTGTAGGTCAAACTTTAAACGTTGTTTTCTCGAAACTTTGCTTTTTTGACTTACGACACTCTTTGACCGGAGGTGCGATATGAATTTTAAAAATAAACGGCATATATCGAGAAGTTATTATACCTCCAAACATAGCCGATACTGTGGCCCATGAACAATTATTTTAATCTGTTTGTCATTTGTCCAGTGTGTGTTATTTGTATGATTATTTTTAAGGGCGTAGGCGCAAAATTTCGCGCCAATATGTTTTAAATGCGTTCATTTTTTTTTCGAATCCTAATAGCCACTTTACACGATGCAAGTAATTGCGCAATTAATTGCACAATTTCTTGCGCAAGAACTTGTGCAATAAGTTGCAATTAACTTTCTGCAATAAAGTGATTACATGGTGCAAGCAAATGCATAAACTGACATGAACATGAAATAGACAAAAACTTTGACAAAATAGCATAAGTTTTAGGCTACCTATGTTGTTTTTATAAATTAAATGTATTTTTTTGAGTAGAGTTATCAGATATTAGATTATGTTAGATTATAATTTAAGAAAATTATAATATGTATTATAACAAAATCAATTAATACCTAATGCAAGTATACATATTTATTCATTTACAAAAGCAAACAAGTTGTAAGAAATACAAATAGAAAATATTTTTTTAATCCCTATGTTCATAATTAAAGTTATCCACCAGAATAATGTTATCTGTGCAGCGTGAAACTGGTAAAAAGTTTCTCTAGTTTTGTTAAAAAATTGTTTAGTTTGAAATTTAGGATGACAGAATGTCAATGTAGTAAAAACAAACAGTGTAGCATTAAAAGTCACTAAAAATATAACCAAATTGCAGAAACAATTGCATAAAAAATAGGACGTATTCTATTTAGCTGCAACTTCTTGCAGCAAGAAATTGCTGCAAGAAGTTGCAGCTTTTCTGTACAATTCGCGTATGACACGATGCAATTTCTATTGCTGCAAGAAATTGTGTAATTAATTGCGCAATTAGTTGCATCGTGTAAAGTGGCTATTACATTATAAACGAAGGCCGAAAGTCCCTTAGAATAACCAAAACGTTTTTTTAATGAGATATTTGAAATTAAAAATCACACTAATTTTCTTTTTTTTTTCACTCCTACAACTTATTAAAATAAACATAGTTTCAAATAAACCTAAACAAGTTTTCAGGGGCTTTCGGCCCTCGGTAATAATGCATTCTTTCATTCTGCGTTTAAATTTTTCAAAAATACTTTTCTCACGATTCGAAAAAAATGAATGGATTTAAATATCATTGGCGCAAAATTTTGCGCATACGCCCTTAAGTAAATGTCTACACATTCCGGGATGTCCGTCATTATCTAGCTAGAGTGTAAATGAATAGGTATGAACCCTTGTTACTAAATCACAATATTGCTGGATTTTAACACGAGGGAGAGAGAGAGAGAAAGAGAGAGAGAGAGAGAGAGAGAGAGAGAGAGAGAGAGAGAGAGAGAGAGAGAGAGAGAGAGAGAGGGAGAGGGAGAGGGAGAGGGAGAGGGAGAGGGAGAGGGAGAGGGAGAGGGAGAGGGAGAGGGAGAGGGAGAGGGAGAGGGGGAGGGAGAGGGGGGAGGGAGAGGGAGAGAGAGAGAGAAAATAATAGAAACCGCGACTTTGACCCCTTATAACTACCCTCGTCCTCCACTCTGGTTTCCGCCCGTTGGGGAAAGGCATGTACACAACTAACTTAACATATCCCCGTATAGTTTTTCCATATTATCACGAAAAAAATCCCCTCCCAGCCCTTGGACTATAAATTAGTCTATATTTTCAAACTTTAGTTCTAAGTTCAGAATGATGTTTCCTGTTTTTGCTCAGTTGTAATTAAAAATATGTTTTACTAATGTTTAATAATCAATTATTGATACAATACCAACATTAAAATTATGAATACTTTATTTTATTTCTTAAAACAACTTCATTTTTTGTCAATTGTCTTCTTTGACCTGGGGTCATTTTTGAACCACGTTGGTCATCAGTGTAAGAAAAAAAGGTAGGTCATTGGAGGGGTAAAGCAGACTACCTGATTAACAAGATAGTTCTTCATGCAGCAGTGATCAGAACTTGAGAGAAATTAGATGGGAAATACCATCAATATTGTATAAATATAAAAATAATTTTGACAATAAAACACTGAAAACGTATGTTTTTTATACTTCCACAAAATTTATTATAACTATGTGACTACAGCTGTTTCGACAGAGTGCCTTTCTCAAGTGATTTAGTTTACTATGTGTTCGTATTTTAAAGTCTTTAACTGAAGAGGTTGAGTGGGGAGCTGTTTGTCTCGAGTTGGTCATTCAGAATTATATCTGTATTTTTCAATTTAATAATTTCAATAGATTCTAATAAAGATAGAGCTATCTTTATTATAAAATTCATCAATTATAAAAATAATTATAAACTATAACAGAAAATATCATTATTTGTTTTATTTCTAGTGTTATTTACATATTGAATTTCTCAAAACCTGTACAAAAACATCACCAATTAATCATCTTTATGAAAATAATAATTTCTCATATTTGCATTTTTGATAACCAAAAGGTTTATCTTTAAATTTTATGTTTAATCTAACTGCATCATTTCTTATTAATCTTTATTTACAATCATGAAGATCCTCTTCACAATACACCTGGTAACGTTGTTTTAGTATTGGGGCCTTTCCTAAAAATTTATAAATGGTTAGATTTTTTTAGCAATGGACTAAAAGCCTAAATTTAATAATGTTTGTGTTTTAATGATATGATTTCTGTATGACTTTCCTATTGGAGACCTCTCAGTTCGTGATATTGTTCATGTTAACTATAACCACACCTTGACTGTTTCCAAATCATCATCCTTCTTCTTATCAATATATTAGGCCTGGATTTGTTACAATTTGTTAATAGCTTAATGGTGTCTAGTCGGACAAACTTTGATGTACGAGAACACTGGAACAGGGGAAGTTTTAATTGTGGAACAGGTTACAGGTTTCGAAACTCCCATGCAAAAATCAGACTGCTGTTTAGCACCAATATAATACCTGTCATTTGACATGTTCTACGTATCGGACTTTTTAACATGCCCAACATATTTGTCGGACAAACATTTTTTTATATATTATATAAAGTTTGCCATTAAATAAACTTAAAAACAACCTGCTAGTTTTCACAATCTTAAACTTGTCAGGATGACATGTTCCACAATTTAAACTTCCCCTGTTCCCATACATCAGAGTTTGTCCAACTAGACACCATTAAGCCATTAACAAATTTTCAGCTTGCTATTAATCAACATATATGTAGGTCTTGTCTGAATGTCTAATTTTAGTAATTTTTCTGTTGTCTTGCTTTCCTATCTTATTCCTTTCAGCTACGGTGACGAGTACGCGCTAGGGATGGTGATTGTTGACAAAATACCGGTTTTTTTACCTACGGTTTAACCGGTCAAAAAAACCGGTTGTTTCAAAAACCGGTGTTCGGTTTTATTAGTCATGGACAATACCCAATAGGTTACATTTACATTGCGCTTTAGTTTGCGATACTCCATTCGAATGGATATCAGTCCATATCAGTATAACAATCACTCATCAGTGTTGTGAAATCGGTTTCAGTCAGCCTAAAATTTCTCATTTACGCGCGGGGACAAACATTTTCCCATTTTTTCTCTGAATTCAACATTTTTTCCAATTATCCAGTTTTTCACCGGATATTACTTTAAAAGGAAAAAACCGGTTATAACCGGGACAAAAAAACAACCGGAAAAACCGATTGTTGCTGAGAAAAAAACCGGTTTTAGGTTATAACCGGTAGGTTTTTCCCATCCCTAGTACGTGCGTCCAAATATCACTATAGACGCGTAAGCTCATCCATAGCATGTAAGTATTCAAACGGAATTATTTCTGCCATCACAGGAGCTGAAGTTGAAAATATTAAAGCCAAGCTAAGAGGTTTAACATAACTCTTTATTTTTGGTATATACCAGTGCCATGTTTACTTCTGACATCTTTGTCGCAAAATTCCACTATTGCTTCCTGTACCTCTTTGACGGATGAACCTTTAAGGTTACCCTTTTTTAACAAATTATAAGTTAGGATCGATAAGTAGGTAATAGGTTGGTTCGAAAAAAACTTTTTCTTTTATTTCAGATCGCTATAGTGCGCAAAAGTTGCCATTGGTATAGACTTGAAAAAAGCAATAATTATTATTTTTTTATTAATTTGTCTTCCGGTCGCAATGCCATCGAAGTTAGCAAAAATTGTGAAAACCTTAATTTTTCATATTTTCTTTTTTAAACAGGCCAGATGGTTTTAATTGCGTTCCTATAGCATGAATTAACTAGTAAAAGTATTTAAAATCAATATAAATGCACTTATTATACATTTGTTTCATATCTTCCGGTCGTGCAACATAATACAAAATGAGTAAAATTTGTAGTTCTTGCAAAATTTCAAAGTTTGACTGTTTAGTGCAATTTAATCATACGACTTTTAGAGATGGTATAGTTGAATTCATTTACAATAATATATTTAAAATCCAAGCATATAAGATAAATTTTGATATTCAAATGGAATTCGGTCGCGCAACTTCGTCAAAAACAGCAGACTACCGAGAAGCGAGGCGAAAGTGACGAATGCCAGAGAAGCGTGCGCAGCCACAAATAAAGATACATGTGGGAATACCTCTACAATGGAGTATTTGTCTTCTCCATTATAACGAATTGCCATTCCACCACCTTTTCCAACACTTAGATGAAAATACAACAGGCCCAATAGGATATTCCAGACCAATTGGAAAGGCCCTACCTGATTGTGAAAGACTACCACTTATTGATTTTAATCATATTGATTGTGAGATTCCAAAAGTTGACAAGCGTATTCTTAGCAAGCACCAATAATTGTACTTGCTTGAGATATCTGAAGTCATTGAGTCAGGACATTGTTCAGAAGACTTTGTAGTGGGTACGTGATCCTAGCCCAACGTCACATTCAAGATGGCTTACTACTGCTAACAGAGTTTTACGTTTCTACATCAGTGTGTCCAACCCTTCTGAAAATCTGAGAGAGATTGTCACATTCATTCTCAAAAGTTATAATATGCCTATGTGGTTTTCCACAAAAATAAACCACAAATTCACAGATGGGCCTAGACATGATTACAAAATCATTGAATCTTCAAGCTACTTACCAGAAGAGCTTCTTCAAGTTGTTGATCACGTTTTATAACGGAACGCTTACTTTGTCCACCCGAAAATTTACTTTTGGCTATGGTCACTGATGAAAGGAACCATATCCGAGAGCTGGGCTTTAGGTGTATCATGAAGGAGAAGCCAGCAATATCTGAAAGTGACTCTATCAGAACCTTTAAACCATCAAACTTAAACTCTGAAGCTAAATAGTATTATGAAATTATCAAATGGAACACCAGTACACTGACTCCTCTCCACTGCTAGGAACATTGACTAATGAAGAGATAAAACAGTATGTGAGCAGTGACTTCAGGCCTGTTATGAGTATAGATACTTTCCCATGCCATACACAGGCAGTTGAGAGATGCGTTAAGCTAGTGACCGAAGCTTCAAGTAAAGTGTGTGGACACAGTTCCAGGGACGGCTATATTAGAACCACAGTATTGCACCGTTCAGCGATGCCAACTTTAACGTTGGGCCAGGATCACGTACCACAAAGTTTTCTGAACAATGTCCTAACTTGACGACTTCTGATATCTCAAGCAAGTACAATCGGTCCTTGATAAGAATCCGCTTTTCAATTTTTTGAATTTCACAATCGATAAGATTAAAATCAACAACAACTGGTAGTCTTTCACAATCAGGTAGGGCCTTTCCAATCGGTCCAGATATCCTATTGTGCGTGTTATATTTCCATCTAAGTGTTGGAAAAGGTGGCGGAATGGCAGTTCGTTGTAATGGAGAAGACAAATACCCCATTGTAGAGGTCTTCCCACATGTATATCTATTTGTGGCTGCGCGCGCTTCGCTGGCATTCGTCACTTTCGCCTCGCCTCTCGGTAGTCTGCTGTTTTTGACGAAGCTACGCGCTACGCGACCGAGTTCCACTTGAATATCAAAATTTATCCTCCATGCTTGGATTTTAAATATATTATTGTAATTGAATTAAACTATAGCATCTCTAAAAGTCGTATGATTAAATTGTACTAAACAGTCAAACTTTGAAATTTTGCAAAAACTACTAAATTTACTCATTTTGTATTATGTTGCGCGACCGGAAGATATGAAACAAATGTATAATAAGTGCATTTATATTGATTTTACATACTTTTACTAGTTAATTCATGCTATAGGAACGCAATTAAAACCATCTGGCCTGTTTAAAAAAAAAATATGAAAAATTAAGGTTTTCACAATTTTTGCTAACTTCGATGGCATTGCGACCGGAAGACAAATTAATAAAAAAATAATAATTAGTGCTTTTTTCAAGTCTATACCAATGGCAACTTTTGCGCACTATAGCGATCTGAAATAAAAGAAAAAGTTTTTTTCGAACCACCCTAGTAGGTAATATCCAAGCAGAAAAATGGTGTGGAAAAATATTTTATTTACTTAATAATCTGACAATGTATCACTTTTAATTAATTTACTAAACAATTAAGTCTTGCAGATGAAAATTCCTCTCTTGACTACGGAAGATTTAACAGAAAGGGTTTCTGAGATGTATTTATGTGTTTAATTATAGTTGAATTAAGCAAACACTAACAAATTATAACCAAGAGGTAAATTTTCATATTAGTAAAGACATACCATCATTCTACAATTACTAACAGCATTGCAATTACTTGATTTTATCACTAACAAATACTTACTCATCATTTATCAAAGGCAAGCATGAAAAATAACATTTTTTTGTTAAAAACAGAATTAAATCAAACTACATACTATTAGGTACATCATACAACTGTATACAAATTACTGAAAATACTCATGGTAAAAAGTAACTCGTAGGTATTACTGTTATATTTGAAACATTTGCAAGATATGGAGAACCATATTCTGATTATATACACTTTTCATACAAAAATTTCAATAACTTCAGTAGTTCTAATACTCTGCATGTCTTGGATTGAATTTTGTCATTGCAAACATGTATTTCAGCAGTCACTCTACATCAAGTTATGAATAGTTATAAATTAGCAGAGGAAATAATATATACACATCAATAATACCAAACATTTTAGTAACTTTATATCAATATCAGAATCAAAAATAAAGTTATTATTAATTATAAGTACATATTAAAATTCCTTAAATATTTTTTATTTTACTGGAATTTTCATTATTAAAAACACATACAAAGGTATTTTCAAACAACTACTTATTTTCTAACTGTATATTATTATTACGTTAAATGTTGTAAATAATTTGTGGACATTATTGATATGTATAGTTGGATTATTGTTAATATAACAACCGTAAACTAGCAGTGTATCCATAAAAATCATGAATACCTGAATCAAAACCACTTTTCAGACATTATTAGTGGCACATAATATCTATATGCCTTATAATTTTAATATTTAAAAAAATTTACAATTTTGTTTAGTAGTTCATTGAAAATGAAAACTTACGATGAAACTTCATCATTTCCCCCATCAAACTCTAGTTTTACATCTTCATGGAGACCTTCAACATCAACTTCAGATTCTGCAGCATTTAACATATTTAAAGTGACTTCAGATTTTATCATAGGTTGCTAAAAATGATATGCTTTTATTAGATACACGAAATAAAAAAGGCATATTGGTCAATAATAATAAAAAGATACCATCCTATTAGAGGTAAAACTCACTAAGTGCACTTTTTTGAGATTTCGACATATTCATCAATTTGTATTGGTACTTAGTGATGTTTCAAACAATACGTTAGTAAACATAAACGTACATTGAGTTCCAGAGTTTTCAATATCTGATAGCGACAGTGAAGAGGACAAGTGAATTAAAAGTGCATTTACAAGATTTTTTTTACTTATTGTGTAGATTCGCAGTTTTAATTCTCTTATAGGTTAGATAATATGTTTTGATTTTAACATTTTATACTATAATGCGTTTTTTGGTACTTATTTCTTTCATTTTGAATCCCGAAGTCTTAATTAGACGGGCTGTACCGTCGCCCCCGTTAGCGAAATTATTGCGATTCGATTTTTTTGCACAAACTTACTCAAAAAGAAGTCCCTATAACAAATCCACAGGGTGCCAGGCGGTGCCGTGGTCGAAAAATTGTTTAATCAATTTTTTTTAAACAAATTCACAAAAATAATTTTTTCACTTCAAACAATTTCTTTTTGGATTTGGGCCATTCTGAGCAAAAAAAGATCTCTTGTATTTTTCTCTAAAATTGATTGTTGTCGAGTTATACGCGATTTAAAATTTGAAAAATCCATTTTAAGGCAATAACTCGATTAAAAATTATATTATGAAAGTCAGAAAGTGATCAAATCAAAGTTTAAAATCCCTCCTTCAAGAACCTGAAGAAATTTTTGTCATTATTGTGATACACATGTTAGGATACTTCGATACTTTAACTAAGTAGTCTTAAAAGATAATTTTCCGCTGTTACCAGAGGGTTGCTGTAGGGTATACACTTCATTTTTGCCCCTTTCCCCCCTCACAATCTACGCCACTGTCGTAATAATCATTTCAGCATCTTTTTGGATTCCTTGTTACTTTTTACATCAATATCTTCCTTTTGTCTCATTGCGATAAAGTAAGTAGTTTTCAAGTTATTTGCGTTTTAACGCAATGGATTCAATAATATTATGTATTTTAAACATATAATCAATCTTATTGAATGTATGTAATTTAAAATACATAATACTATCTTTAAACGCAAATAGCTTGAAAACTCTTACTTTATCGCAATGAGACAAAAGGATGATACTTATGTAAAAAGTAACAAGGAATCCAAAAACCATGCTGAAATGATTATTACGCCAGTGGCGTAGATTGTGAGAGGAAAAAGGGCCAAAAATGAAATACATATTCCTACGGCACGCCTCTTGTAACAGCGGAAAACTGTGTGTCAAGTTTGAACAAAAAATATTAAAAGGTGCTTTAACAATGGGCTAAAATCATTTTAGAATATTTGTAATAAAACGCTCTGTATCTCGGTAAGAAGGAATATTTTATTTAAGTATTTTAGGTTAAATCTTCGTATTTTGTGCTAAAGTTTCTCCAGTTTCTATATGGACAATTCTTAATGAAACACCCTGTATAGGGTGTTTGGTAAAGAATGGGCCATAGCTTATGGCCATCGGTACATAATTCGCAAATATTTTACGGCTATCCCTACTTTTTCTGTCTTTACACGTGAGTTTTTAATAATATATTGTTACTATGGCACGCTTACAATTTTGAACATCTTTAACAACAAAATAATTGGATCACAGAATATATCCTGATGTATTCTCTGCTTGGATCTTCCATAAATAATAAACAATAAATAACTTTTTATTAGGTTCACGTCTTAAATCAATTATTTATCAAATACACTATTAATATTATTTAATCAACAAATCAAAATATTCCCGATGCCATGTCAAATATTTAAAACTATCAGTGTCTTGTCATCACATTCTATTTGACTCAGTGCGTTGTATGACAAAGATAGCGAATGTTCGATTTGGAAAATATCACCATGGACCGTTCATTTTTTTCGAATCCTGAAAAAACTAATAAATATTTTAAAAAAATTTAAACGTAGAATGAAAGAGTTTATTATCGAGGGCCGAAAGTCCCTTAGAATAAATAAAAAATTTCTTTTGAATGAGATATTTGAAATTAAAAATCACATTACATTTTCTCTTAGTTTTGCACCCCTGTAACTTATTAAAATAAATCTTATTAACTTATTAAAAATAATCTTTCATTCTGCGTTTAAATTTTTCAAAAATACTTATTAGTTTTCTCAGGATTCGAAAAAAATTAATTCCCATTTGAATAGCATTGCAGCCGAAAATACGTACCCATCCCCTTAACCTTAGATTCCTGAACTTAAAATAGGTCAATTTAAGCTAACTTACCTTTGTACGAAAGTTGATAGTGACCTAAATACAGGGTGTCAAAGTTAAACTTTTATTTTATTTATTCTTGAATATTTACTGACAGACATGGGATAACAACACGAAATTTGACAAGCGGGCGTTTTTGGGACGATAAATCTAAATTCGCCACGAAAATAGTTATTTTCCTAACTAGTGCGGAAAGTGATACTTTCACGCACGAGACTGAGTTCGGGCAAGCAGTCGAGTGTGGGGAAGACACTTTCCGCATGAGTTAGGAACAATATTTTTTCTAGGGCCTTACGTTTGGAAAAAAAACCACAAAAAATAGAGTTATATCAATTTTTATTTAGGAGTGAAAATACACAAATTAATTCTTTGACAAGGTTGTCAAAACCAAGGTTTCAATATAATGGGTTACCACGACGACGATATTGGTTTCCATGACGGCGATTCAAAACCATTGTAATTGTCTACTGATCTGACTTTTAAATATTATGTCAAAATAATTTTATTTCATCGAATTATCGCGCTAATTTCATTAAAACATGAACACAATAAGATAAAATCTGAAATAAAGTAGTAAATAATATCTAAATATTAAGTTTATTGCATGTATTATAATATATTATAATGCCATATTACAAGGTATTTTACTTTCCCGCACGCCGTGCGGGAAAGTGCAACTTTCGGAAACAAAATGCGTGCGGGAAAGTGGCTCTTTTAGCACGGCCGTAGAAAAATAATGTGTTACCCAGAGAACGCCACACACGCCCTTCAGCGCTCATTTAATACATTCAATTTTTTTATTACCCCCCACGCCACATTGTTTGATTTGCTTGTCTAGATAATTGCTAAGAAGAAATGCGTTCAATGTGCGTCCCCGTTTAGGATTTTGTCCTCTTCAGGGTTTGTAGTGAATGTATTGTGTGGCAGTAAAAGCAAACAGTCCGAAAAACACACTGGGGCAAGTGTCGTGTCCTGGTGTTTTTCCTTGGTTATGCCGGACGGTGGTGTCCAGAAGGCCAAAAGTCAACAGAGAAGAAAGTTTTGATGGATTGTTGTTGGTTCCATAGACATTTACGTGTACTGTCCGTGCTTTGCTCTCGACCAGTCTCCCTAGAAACCATTGTACAACGACAGGCGAACTTGCGTCCCTCGTGGGCGGTCAGGAGGTGGCTTTTGAGCGAAGCGTGGACAGTGAGCGTTCGAGTGGAGAAAATAGTTGCGGCTATTTTCTTGGGACGAACAGGTATAATTGTGCAATGAAGTTGGGAAACCGCAAAAAACCAACTTCTCCCTGTTCGGGGTAGGGAAGAGGATATGTTATAGGTGGGTACGGAAGGCTAACGGAGTAGCCTCGAGGATGTTTTCGTACTCTGCCGGGAGTTAGTCAATGCATGTTTGCATTAGAGCAGACGGTAAATGAATCTTTTTGTGTTTGGGCGTTCGGCAGAGTACGTGGCCGGAAGATGAACAGGAACATTTGAGAGATTCTTGTGTGTCGGAGGGGGGGCCGTTGATTACTTTGATTGTGAAGTTCCTGTTCAGAGAGTTTATTCTCTCGGTGATTTTGGGGATGTTTGAGATGTTATGGATTTCGTTTGAGGGGTATCGCCAGTGCTCATAGTTGCATCTACGCAAGATTCTACGTTCTGCCCTCAGCAACCTCTCTTGTTTTGCTCTAGCGCAAAGAGAGTAGAGGCATGATTTGTACTCCATGACGGGTCGAATAAAGGTCTTGTAAGTGTGAATGAGAGTCTTCTTGTGTGTCTTGCCAATTTTTCCAGAGAGAGGGTTGAGAAGTCTGGCCCTGTTCCTTACCCTATCTAAAGTTGCCTTTAGATCTGCGTCCCAGTTAAGAGTCCTGGTGAACAGTACTCCCAAATAGGTTGCAGTCGGGCTAACAACAAGCCTTTCTCCCAACAGTCTCAATGGATATTGGTCGTCTTCATTAATTATGATTCTTTTTGACACAGAAGGGGCGCGAAACACAATTGTTGTTGTTTTGTTCGCGTTCAGCGTGACTCTCCACTTACAACACCATTCGCCAACCCCGTCCAACAGAGCCTGGGCTCTTCTGTGGAGGAGTCTTGGGTTGTATCGAGAGGTTGTTGTGAGCAGTGCCGTGTCGTCCGCATAGAGAAACAGCCGAGTACCTGGGATATTTTGGTTGGTGATATCGCTGTTGTAGATGATGTACAACAGCGGTGCTAGGACTGAACCCTGGGGAACTCCAGCTTGTGGAGGTATGAGTGTACAATTTTGGTAAATTGTAGTGGTAGCCCGATGTCCAGAAGTTTCCGAACAAGCCCGTCATGCCAGACCTGATCGAAAGCCTTCTGCACATCCAGGAATGTGGCTATGGCGAATGAACCATCGTTGATGGTTTGAGTAACTTTAATAGTGAAATCTATTAATGCA
This sequence comes from Diabrotica virgifera virgifera, assembly GCF_917563875.1. Taxonomy (NCBI): domain Eukaryota; kingdom Metazoa; phylum Arthropoda; class Insecta; order Coleoptera; family Chrysomelidae; genus Diabrotica; species Diabrotica virgifera. The sequence continues at coordinate 90,977,791 of NC_065450.1, read as the reverse complement.
TGTTTAGTAGATCTACCTGACTGGAATCCGTATTGGAATTTTGGTATGATATTGTGGTTTTCGAGAAAGTCATTAAGCCTCTCTTTTAGGATTAGCTCAAGGACTTTACCCAGAGTGTTGATTAAAGAGATTGGTCTATAGGATTCCACGTCGGTTGGGGGTTTGCCTTTTTTCAAAAGCATGATGGTATTGGCCACTTTCCAAGGAGTAGCGAAGTGGCTGTTTTTGAGACATGCATTGAATATTTTAGTTAGAAAAGGGATGATACTCTCTGGAAGTTTTTTGAGGCACCTTCGGTTGATGCCATCAGGTCCGGTAGCGCTGTTTTTGCCTATTTGGCAAAAGCTCTCCGTTTCCCTGTTTGTGAGGGGGTCCATGATAGGATCATAGACTGGAATGTGGTGATTGAGAGTAACATTTACTATGTATTCTGTGTTGAATTTAAATAAGCGATCAAAGTTCGGGTTGTCTGGAGTTTGAAAATTGTTTTGAAGCGAATTTCTGAATGCTTCAGCTTTCCCTTCTGGGGAATTGACTATGTGATTGTTGACCAACAGATGGGATGGTTGAGATAGTTTTTGTTTTGTTAGGACTTTGAATTTCTGCCAGAATTGACTTCCGTCTCTGTAGTCCAGTATCGAGGTAGTATCTTCCCACCGGCGAGCCGTTAGGTTAGATATCTCCCTCTTTATCCTGGCACAGATTCGGTTGTATTCTGTTTTGATTAGTGGATTTCTGTTGGCCTTGTATTGACGTAGAAGACGTATTTTTTTGTTGGATTTTGGCAATGATGTATTGTGGAAGTGCCGGTGATGTATAGGTTATTTGTTTAAGTGGGATTGCGTGCGTGATCGCCTCGGTGATGAGGTTCTCAATTTCGGTTGCACTGGTGTCGATACTATCGTTAGTGTCGAGTTCGCCTAACATAGGGAGATTTTGAGTGATGAAATTTTGGAATTCAGTCCAGTTAGCGTGACGATAGTCTCTTATGGATCTTGGAGGGTTGGGTTGTTTTGGAATTAGTATGTCGGTGTCGACAAGAAGTGGTACGTGGTCTGACGTTATTGAATCGCCTATGTGGCATCTATCCCCGAACCGATCCAGAATGTTACTAGTAACTAGGATGTGGTCGACAATAGAGGCCCCATTGGCGTTCAAAAACGTGTATTCAGTGTTGAGATGGGAAGGTCTAGTAGATAATCCGTGAGGCGGATGCCTTCTGGGTTTGAACGGTGATCACCAAACTGTGTATGTCTACAATTTAGGTCACCCATCAGCACGGCCTTGCCAAGCGTCGAAAAATACTCAAGCAAGTGCCTGCTGAGTGGCTGACCCGGGAGTTTGTAGTAAGAGACTATCGTGAGGGTTTCGTTATTGGGGATATGCACGTCAATTGCCAGGAAGTCCACGTCAGGTGGACGAAAGTTTTGTGGGAATGTGTGTGTGGTGTGCGGTATTCCGTGTTTCACGAGAATACCATTCCCACGTGAAACCTGACAGCGGTTTCGATGGATGATCGAATATCCTGCGAAGTGTGGATCGCTTTTCGACAGAGTATCTGTGAGTGCGAGGATCTGGATGTTGTGCTTCGACAGGATATTCTTGATGAGGGGTCTCTTTTTGGAGAGACCCTGACAGTTGACTGTGCCTAGGGTGAAATCCATAAGGGAGGGTGTCTAGTGGTTGGAGCGGAATGTCACCGTGACATTGCTTCCGTACCCGTGGACCACTGTCGAGTGGTCGTAGACTTGGCTAATTAGATTAGCCGTGATAGCTGCGATATGCTCGCGAAGTTCCGGCAACAGGTTCAGCAGCAGAGCAGTCTGGATCGACAGGATGTTCTTCGTTTCCGTTGGGAGTTAAAAAGGAGGGAATGATCTTTCGATCGATAGTGGCTGTATTTCGTGTTGGGCGGAGGGGATAGTGTGTCTTTGTGGACACTTATTGGCAATATTGGCACTTATAATACATGCAATAAACTAATATTTAGATATTATTTACTACTTTATTTCAAATGTATCTTATTGTGTTCATGTCTTAATGAAATTAACGCATTAATTCGATAAAATAAAATTATTTTGACATAATATTTAGAAGTAAAATCAGTAGACAATTACAATGGTTTTAAATCGTCGTCATGGAAACCAATATCGTCAACGTGGTAAACCATTATATTGAAAGTTTACTTTTGAAAACCGTGTGAAAGAATTAATTTGTTTATTTTCACTCCTAAATACAAACTAATATGACTCTATTTTTGTGGCTTTTTTTCCAAACGTACGGCCCTAGAAAAAATATTGTTCCTAACTCATGCGGAAAGTGTCTTCCCCGCACTCGACTGCTTGCCCGAACTCCGCTATCGCGTCGTTCGGGTCAACGGCAGTCTAGTGCGGGAAAGTGTCACTTTCCGCACTAGTTAGGAAAATAACTATTTTTGCATAATATTATTATAGTTTAGTTACACCTGAAAAAAAAAACCTGAAACCATAATAATTGTACAAGTTCTCATATTTATGCCATTTCATCGCCAATCCCATTTAGAGGAATTTGCGATACATTTTTGGAAATTATTGTGGTTTTAAGTTTATTTTTCGGGTGTAACTACAATGATATTATGCAAAAAATTATGTTGCATTGCAGTTTAAACTGCATTCATCTCAAAAACGGTTGAGTTTAGCGAGGTGAATGTAGTACATACAAGAATAAAAAACCGCTAAACGCCGTAAAAATGAGTGGCGCAGAAAATATTCCAGCTACAAAAGATCTGATATGAATATTACGTGGCGCGAAAATGGATTTTCATTTGATGCAAAACAAAATTCTAGTTTTATTTTAAAATATTTTTCCATAATATTTGCTAAATTTGAAGTAAACGCGCCACAAAAGAGTAACTTTGATACAGTTTGAATTTTTAAACTCTTTTGTGGCGCGTTTACTTCAAATTTAGCAAATATTATGGAAAAATCTTTTAAAATAAAACTAGAATTTTGTTTTGCATCAAATGAAAATCCATTTTCGCGCCACGTAATATTCATATCAGATCTTTTGTAGCTGGAATATTTTATGCGCCACTCATTTTTACGGCGTTTAGCGGTTTTTTATTCTTGTATCAGGAGTTTTTCAAAGTTATTTATAAATTAAATGTATGAAGTTGAATACAATGTTCCTCTATTACACGTCAAGCTTTATAAATGGTCACCTTTGTTGCATTATCTCCCAAATGATCTAGTGTCCATCGAATGTACACTAGATTTTTTTTATTCGAAATAGATTGAAAAAAAAAATATTGAGATGGCCGGTAAATGAAGTCGGACTGCCCGTTGCCAGATCAAATTTAGCGTCGTAACCACTACAACTACATAAACCATTTCGGGAATAATCGTTAATTGGATTATACTTTTGTAGCTTAATAACTTCTAAACGGCTTAACCGATTTTGATTAGTAAACATGAGTTTGAAACGTATTGACCAGTAATATCTGATGGATCTAAGGTCAAGTATGATAACTGAAGCTATTACAGGAATTATTGAGCTTGAGAAACCGTTTTTCCCACAGGAAATAGATTTTATCATACTTATGAAGCCTATAACCTAAAAATTTCAAATTTTCCGGGATATGAGGTATACACCGTTAAATTCGTCTTGAGTCCTTCTACAAACGCTAAGTTATTGGCGCAATTCGTAGGTTGAAATGTTGAGTAATTGTCGAAAAACCAAAATTTTCAAAGTTTAGTTTTTCAGTTTTTCAGCTATACTGAGCCGTGTGTATGTCTGATCCTGACGGCTTAAACACCATTTGAAAGCTTAAGTCAACACTATTAATTTGATGTATTTGCGGTTCTCCTGGCTCTTCTTGATCCGAATATATATACCCCCAAAACATATGCCGTTTTGTACCTACTAAGTCCTATAGCTGGCTTATGGGTGGTCAAAAGTCACAAACTACACCGGTTCTAAATCGGCCCTGACCCCCTCTTCAAACACAGAGGAAAAATATCAAATCGGTTTAACTTTCAAACACACATACATAATATATATCCACAAACATTTTCCCTTTTTTAAATAAAAATTAAGTCACATTTCTAAGCTCTATAACTTTTGAATGGTATAACCGATTTTCAAAATTAGACATGCGTTGGAAAGGTAATGATCAGTTTTATTAGAAGCCGCAAAGGTTGGATTTAAATTTTTAAAGTTTTTGGGAGTTGTGGGGACGAGAACGAAAAACAGACCCTAAAGAGGAAGGGCCGTAAAATCTACACTCTTTGACCAAAATCGATGGTTGACATATAAATGGGTGACTTTTTTTCTGAACTTTAAGATGGGAGTTGGCCCAATTTTCAATTCAGTCAGATTTAGAAAATCGAAAATTTCGTGTATATATAGTGTTACGTGTAGGGGGTGTGGGTGTGCGCTACTGGCGAGAACTGCCGTTCTCTGGTAATGTTCAAAATTAGACATGCGTTGGAAAGGTAATGATCAGTACTGTTAGAAGCCGCAAAGGTCGGACTTAAATTTTCGAAGTTTTTGGGAGTTTTGGGGACCAGAACGAAAAACAGACCCTAAATAGGAAGGGCCGTAAAATCGACACCCTTGGACCAAAATGGATGGTTGACATATGAATAGGTGAGTCTTTTTCTGAACTTGAAGATGGGAGTTGGCACAATTTTCAATTCAGTCAGATTTAGAAAATTGAAAATTTCGTGTATATAATAGTGTCGCGTGTAGGGGGGTGTATTTCTGCGCCACTGGCGAGAACTGCCGTTCTCTGGTAATTTTTTCGATATAAAACTAACAGCTTCGATAACCAATAAATCGAAAACTATTAATTTTATCAAAAAAGTGTATAATGAACATTTTTTGCTTATAATTAATATTTTTACCAGCATTTGCGGTCAAAATATAATAAAAAATTTCCACCCTCGAGATGAGGTGGCAACCACCCCATGGTAAAAGAGTCTTTCGGCATCATATAGATTTTGATCCTTGGACTATCCACTACTTGTTGTCAAATTTTCAAGCAAATCTATCCATTCTGTAAAAATTGCGAAGTGAAAAATTTCAGTTCCTGGACTAATTATACTTTTGGAGCTCTATAACTTCTGAACGGTTTACCTGATGTTGATCACTAAACATGAATTTGAAACGTATTGACAAGTAGTATCTGACGCATCCAAGATCGAGTATGATAACTGAACGTATTACAGGAATTATTGAGCTTGAAAAACCGTTTTTCCCATAAGAAATAGATTTGATTATACTTATGAAGCCTATAACTTAAAAATTCGAATTTTCCCAGATATGAGGTATACACCGTTAGACGCGTCCTGAGTTCTTCTATGAACGCTCAGTTATTGGCGCAATTCGTAGGTTGAAATTTTGAGTAATTGTCGAAAAGCCAAAATTTTCAAAGTTTAATTTTTCAGTTTTTTGGCTCTGGTGAGCAGTGTGTATGTCTCAGCTTGATCGATTAGGCGCCATTTGAAAGCTTAACTCAACCCTATTGATTTGGTGTATTTGCGGTTTTCCTGTCTTTCCTTGAACCTATGATATATACGCCCAAAAAATATGCTATTTTGTATCTACCTAGTCCTCTAGCTGGCTTACGGGTAGTCAGAAGTCAAAAATTAGACCGGTTCTGAATCGGCCCTCACACCTTCTTGAAACACAGAAAAAAAATTCAGATCGGTTTAACTTTTCCACACACATACATACATACATACATATCCACAAACATTTTCCATTTTTTAAATAAAAATTAAGTCATATTTCTGAGCTCGATAACTTTTGAATGGATTAACCGATTTTCAAAATTAAACATGCGTTGGAAAGGAAATGATCTGTGCTATCAGAAGCCGTAAAGATCGGGCTTAAATTTTTGAAATTTTTGGGAGTTTTGGGGACGAGAACGAAAAACAGGCTTTAAATGGGAAGGGCCGTAAAATCCACACCCTTGGACCAAAATGGAGAGGTAACATATGGATGGACGAGTCTTTTCCTAAACTTTAAGATGGGATTTGGCCCAATTTTCAATTCAGTCAGGTTTAGAAAATCGAAACTTTCGTGTATATATAGTGTCGCTTGTAGGGGTGTTGTGCGCCACTGGTGAGAACTGTCGTTCTCTGTGGATACCTTTTTTAAGTAAAAATATTAAGTGAATAAAAGTTTTGATTCAGAAAGTATGTAGAGTGGGTAATAAAAAAAATTGAACATATTAACCCTTTCGCTCATGCATTTTGTTTTTTAAAATAAAAATTTGAAATTAGGTAGACATATTCCTTTGGTTTTTTTAAACTTTTTGGCGTATTCAAAATAACCCCCTGTTATCCCTTTTTAGGGATGTGAATTGTACAGTATATTGTACATTGTGAACAAACGGTATATACGACCTGTACAATATATTGCACATTGTGAGTAAACTGTAGTGGCTCTTCCGACTTAATATAGAGACATTTTGCACCTCTTATTTTGCAATTCCGTTATGGTTATCGTTATACTACGTCTGCGCAGTAGCGAATATATGATCCGTTATTGTTATTAAACATAAGGGATTCCGTAATTTACGGAGGTTTAACGTAGTGCTTATCGTTATCGTTATAGTAATGGTTAAATTGCTTTGTTGCCAGAATGTAAAAAAATCAGTAAAATTACATTTACATAGATTCTAATTTTGATGTCCTATAAATTAAAATATCAAAAACTGTTCAAGTATATGCTTAAATTTACAAAAGCAAAAAGAAATAAGTAGAAATCGCAATATTTAAATGTAATAAATGAACCTAAACTATTTTTTAATTTTTAGTCCTTCATAAAATATATGTACAATATGGCATTCTTGCTTTTTACCATATCCCTACCTAACCCAACATTTTAAGTTAGTTTTGATGTCTTGTTTATGTTCATCTAGTGGATAATTTTTATTTTATACAGCCTCTGTTGATACCTTTTTATATTTTTAAATTTAATATGGATGTTAACAGTAGTAAAGTACCTGCTAAATGTAAATAATGACATATTTTACTGACAGATTTTACTCCAGAAGAACCCAATCAACAACCTGTTGACATCAATAGTACTCAAACACAAGAACATTCAAAAGTTTTAGGTAAGTTTGTATAAACATTTGATAATAGTGTTGTTTTTAAAGTTACAGAAAATATTTTAATGAAAGAAAAGTTAATTTCTGTCACCTCTATTCAATGAAAATCCAATTTTTTTTAACATATACCATTGTTTGTAAATATTTTTTATAGTATTTTGTTGTAGGACCTAAAAAAACGAAGAAAAGAAAAATACATGTTCAAAGACAAGGGATCAATTATCTCGAAAAATATGATCAACAACAAAAAGTGCTTAAAGAAATAGAGAATAAATTGGAAGAAAGAAGAATTGCACTGGAAGAAAGGAAATGTGCCCTGGAAGAAAGAAGACTTGTTATACAGGAAACAAAGTTGGAGTTGGACATTGAGAAAGAAAAAAATAAATTAACTTTAGACAAGGAAAAACAAATGTTAGAAATTGAAGAAAAAAAATGTTTACTTGATAGCATCAAAAAACAAAATGATCTCTTGACAGTCCTTATAACTAAAATGATAAATTAATGTCATTTTCTTAGCTATTTCAAATATATATTATCTTACATATGAAACCCCACATAGTGCCTGATAGTTAAGTCATCATAATCATCATTATCTTTGCCTTTATCCCTATATGGGGTAGGCTTCTCTAATTACCTTTCTCCATAAGATTCTGTCATTAGACATATCAATATTAATTCCATTTACCAGCATATCTTGTCTAACCATCTACAACCACATCTTTTTTGGTCTTCATCTTCTTCCCAGGATCTGCAGTTCAGTGATTCTCTGTATTGGATGGTCGACACTGAACGTGCCCTAACCATCTTAAACTATGCTCTCTCATTTTGGCATCAATTGGTGCCACACCCACACTTCCTCTTATATACCTATTTTTAATTATATCTTTTCTTGTCACTCCACTCATCCATCTAAGCATCCTCATTTCAGCTACATGCATTCGTTGTTCTTCCTTCTTTTTAATTGCCCAACATTCAGTCCCGTACATCATAGCCGGTCTTATTGCAGTTTTATAGAATTTTACTTTAAGTTTCATCGGAAACATCTATCACACAACATGCTACTTGCTTCCTTCCATTTCATCCATCCTGCCCGAACTCTACTAACCGCATCTTCCTATAATTCCCCATTACTTTGTAGTACTGACCCTAGATATTTAAAATCAGACTGAATTTATCAGTCTCTCCTACACCTATCCTAACACTAGTCGTTACTCCATCATACATATCTCTCTTACAATCTTTACATACTCACCAGGAACTCCTTTCTTATTAAGTGCCCACCACAGAACCTCTCGGGGAACCCTATCATATACTTTCTCAAGATCAATAAATACCATGTGAGCATTTGTTTCGATATTTCACTAATTTTCTTGATATTCCCATTTCTAACATTGGTAGCCATAGTTTGCTTCTTTTTATGGAATTATATGCTTGCTGGAAATCTACGAAAATTTGGTGTACATCTTGAGTGAATTCCCAGTTTTTTTTTATAATATTTGTCTGATTGTAAATATTTGATCTATCGTTGACCTTCCAGAACGAAAGCCACATTGGTAGTCGCCTAGAATATCTTCCGAACACAGAGTGAGTCTCTTTAGCAAGATAATTGATAGAATTTTATATGCTGTGCTAATAAGCGATATGCCTCTATAGTTTCAAAATTGTTCTTTATTTCCTGTCTTATGTATGGGTATTATAACGCTTCCATTCCATACCCATGCATTTTCTGTTGTTCCCATACTCTCTGACATGACATTATTCAAAGAGAGAGTATGTTTTTGATTTTTCCTTGCATAAGTTCAAACTGATTTTCAGATATTTCAGTTTCTTCCCATATTCTTTTATCACTCACTCTCCCATATTTTCATAGTATGGCTAAGTAGTTTAATGGCCCTGTAATTTGTACATTGCTGGATGTCTCCTTTATTTTTGTATACTGGTACTAAGGTACTGCATCTCCACTCATCTGGCATTTGTCCCTCTTCCATAATTATCAGTGCCTGATAGTTAAGTATTCCTATTAAGGTGTTACCTAGGTCTGGTGGTTAAAAAAAAGTGACTTTTTAAAAAAATTATATCTTGAAAACTAAAAATTGCATTTATTTATAATTGGAACATGTAAAAGTACAGTACTTAAGGTACTCTCAAAAAAAATTTCAGCCAAAATATTCATTTTTGTAGAGTTGACTGCAATTTTTCGACAACAGCCCTTTTTTTGCGGTGGGCAGCATAACTAAGTCCAGTCTCATCTGAAATCAAAAAGTTTCTTGTAAGCAGTTTATACCTCTGGCTAGTGATTGAACGAAGGAATTAAAAAAGAAATGAAATTACAAGATTTTACATAAGTTTAAACACATTTTCGACCCCAATATTTCTCATTTTTTCAAAAATGACCATTTTTAAACAAGTTTTTTTTTTCATAAAACAAAAACGACTTCACCTAATAAAAATTCCTTCGTTCATTCACTAGTCAGAGGTATAAACTGCAAGAAAATTTTTGATTTCAGATGAGACTGGACTTAGTTATGCTGCCCACCGCAAAAAACGGGCTGTTGTCGAAAAATTGCAGTCAACTCTACAAAAATGTACATTTTTGGATGAAAATTTTTTTTGAGAGTACCTTAAGTACTATACTATTACACGTTACAATTATAAATAAAAATAATTTTTAGTTTTTGAGATGTAATTTTTTTAAAAAGTCACTTTTTTTACCCGCAAGACCTATGTAACCCCTTAATTTAAATACCATCTTATGATACAATGTTTTTTTTTGTTAATCAAAAGTTCTAGTTCCTAAGACTTTACTTTGTTTTTGTTAGTGTTAAATAGATAAAATAAATAATACACAAGTCCATGTAAATAAACATTTATTAAAACTAACATATTATAGGTTTAAATACTCCTCTAATGATACTGGTTCAATATTAAAAAATTGTGCTGTTTCACTTCCATATAAAATTGTATGACAGTTACATAAAAGAACAGCTGTTTTAAACATTAACTCAACTTCCTGCAATAATAGTTTTTGATTTTTCTTGAAATCTAAAAATGCAAACTGAGAAATAATTTTCTGGAATCCCCATTCAACTGCTTGTCGAGTTACACTCATACTTAAATTAAAGTTCTGTTGTTGCTCAGTGATTCCTCGGCCAGGGTAAGGGCACAAGAGTAGCTCTCGGATTCCATATGCTTGATCTCCATAAATGACATATATACAATCTGGAAATGTACATTTTCGTTCCAACTGAGTGTACAACCCACTTTGTCCAAAAATAAATGCATCATGCCTACGCCCTGAATATGCCCCCAGAAGACTTACAATAATTCCATCAGGACAAATAAGAGACTGATATTTTAAGCAATGGACTCGTTTGTGTCCAGAATAGTATTCTTCTTGTAACTCTGTTGGCCTACATATTGGCCTAGCTGTGCCATCAATAAATCCCCAACAATTTTGTACTGCAGCTCCCTTTGCTGCAATTGACTACAAATATATAAAAAGCTGAAATATTTTACTAGAATACAAATTAAGTTTACTTACATTAGAATAGGCACTTAGTTTTTCCCTGTTTAACCATGGCAAGTTTCCCAAATCTCTTAACAGATAACCATGATTCCTGTAAATATGGTTATTAACATAATTACTAATTTCAGATATTGATGTAGCGGACCTTCGGAAAAGTTGTTCCAAATCGCAAAGCCTACTTGGATATGCTAATCTTCTTAGTAAAATACATAGTCCTTCGAGTCCTATAAATAGTATAAAAATCTTACTTAATATAGAATACAGATGAGTAAGCAACAAACTTGCATACATACCTCCAGATGAATGTCTAGACCTTGTCTTTATTTGTTCAGGAATTCCCAATGCCACTGCCAATCTTATAAGATCTTCTCTTTGAAACCTGAAGTTGAGCTTTACATATTTGTCTTCCATATTGTCTAAATCAAACTGTAAAACTGGATCTTGAATGGGATTTACTACTGGATTTACAAATATATCATTTAAAATTATTCCCCTTACTAAATTGTGGTCAATACCATTTCGCCCTCGACCCCTCCTGATAACGTTATCTAATGCATCTTCCATTGTACCCTGATTGTACTAAAATTTCTATTTTGATATTCGAAAATTAAAATAACGTTGTGAAGTGAGGTTATGTTTAAATAACATGACACGAAAAACCTATTTGACCATAGTATTTGACAGGCTGCAAAAACTCTTCTTTTTAACGTTGCCGTAATCGTTATGCTTAATAAAGTTAACCATAGCGGAGCCAAAATCAGCGGTTATTTTAAGAGGTGCAAAATCTCTCTAATCTCTTGAATCTGTAAACTGTTAAACACCACCTTACGTCAAGACACTGAAGTAACCATCACAACAACCTAGTTCCTTGAATTTATTTTTTTTTACTTAAAACTAATCAACGCTAGATGGAAGCAACGGTTTGAAATTAAAACTAATATGTGTATACTACAATGTACATTGTCAATAAAGCGGATAGAAACATCGGGTCACGTCATTTCTACATCAGTAAAGTGATGTACAATATATTGTACACCGTGAACGAAAGGGTTAACACATTGTGTGCTACGTCGCTCATATCCCTCTGATAACTACTATTATAACTATGATTCACTTCACACGAAATTTTCTCTCCATCCTCTTCATATTCGTAGGCAATGTAGGGACTTACAGAATCTTTACAAAATGTTTAATGGTATTGCTGATTGCCCATATCTACTGTACTCTATTGGTTTGGCAGTGCCGTCAACGAATAGTAGATTTCACCTAATGTTTCAACAACCTTTATGTATAACTAATGTAAAGCATAATAGTTTTAGTTCAAGGTCTGTAAGGACAGCCAATAACTTATCTCCGAACATTGATTTCAGTGTAACTCAAAGACGCTTTATGTGCTCTATTAATGATTTAACGCTTAGGGTAGAACACTAATTTATAAATTTATAAGTATAATTATAGGTATGGGCCATTCCACGAACATACGCCTGTTTTGGATTACTTCGACAACGAATATTTTACTGTGCAACATAACAAGTACGAAAGTAAATGGCGCTAATAATTATTCCAATAAACAACAATGTAATTTGCAATTTACTTTCGTTCTTCTTATTTTGCACAGTAAAATATTCGTTGTCGAAGTAATCCAAAACAGGCGTATGTTCGTGGAATGGCCCATAGCTAAATTATTTAGTGTTAAGTGTCCAAATAATTGTCAATGTTTAATATTGTCTGTGATATGTTATCATTTTGTGATTTTAATCAAGTGTATTTACATATTTTTATAATTTATTTTGAGGTTTATAGTATATTAAGTATGGAGAACGGTAAGGGTTTTATACCGATCAAGACAATTGTTTGGAGGAAGAGCGGAGCGACGACTCCAATTATTGTCTGAGATCGGTTACCCTAAAGGCGGAGATACATATGCGCTCTGCTCGGTGTGCGAGCCGCTCGCGCGCAGCGTATTCGTCAGATTAGTACGTGTTTTCAAGTGACGCAAAAACGGCACGCACACGGCGCACCACGATCTAAATTCTGTCGGTTTTTCAACAAACGCTTTGATGGTTCGCAATACGTATTTGGACGGGTTTGCGAGTGGTTTGTTGGTTTTGGCGCGCATGAGTTGAATATTTGTTAGTAATGGAATGGTCGGAACTGTCGGAAGGAAATATCTAACTTATTGATGTTTACCGTGGAAAATCAATATGGTGGGATCCTCAATAAAGAACCATTTAATTTAAAGAAACAACTTAAATCTGATCTGAACGGAAATAGAAGCTGAAATAAAAAAATGTACATGCGGACCTTTTTAAAAAATGTTAGTTCATTGTTGTACTAAAAATAACATGTATTAAAAATAAGATTTACTATTTTATTTGGGCATAAGCCACAATTCGAGTTTGAAATCAAGTTTACTTGACCTTTCGACTTTCACTTCGGAAATAGTTATCAATATCAAAAAAACATTCATAAGCAGATATATATTATGTGTCACCGGAAAGCGAAATAGGTAACGCACGACTTGGAGAACCTATAGTTTTCTAACTTCGTGTCTGGTGAAGCAACGCAGTTGAAACAAGCGGAATATTATAATTGTGTCACCGGAAAGCGAAAAAGGAAAGGCACAACTTGGAAGACCCAATAGTTTTCTAACTTCGCTTCTGGTGAAGCAACAGAGTTGGAACAAGCAGATATATTATAATTGGGTCACCGGAAAGCCAAAAAGATAACGCAAAACTTGGAAGAGCCTGTAGTTTCCTAACTTCGCTTCTGGTGAAGCAACGGAGTTGGAACAAGTAGATATGTTATAATTGTGTCATCGGAAAGCGAAAAAGGTAACGCACATCTTGGAAGAGCCTATAGTTTCCTAACTTCGCTTCTGGTGAAGCAACTGAGTTGGAACAAGCAGATATATTATAATTGGGTCACCGGAAAGCCAAAAAGGTAACGCAAAACTTGGAAGACCCAATAGTTTTCTAACTTCGCTTCTGTTGAAGCAACGGAGTTGGAACAAGTAGATATATTATAATTGGGTCACCGGAAAACGAAAAAGGTAACGCACAACTTGGAAGAGCCTATAGTTTCCTAACTTCGCTTCTGGTGAAGCAACGGAGTTGGAACAAGTAGATATGTTATAATTGTGTCTTCGGAAAGCGAAAAAGGTAACGCACATCTTGGAAGAGCCTATAGTTTCCTAACTTCGCTTCTGGTGAAGAAGCTGAGTTGGAACAAGCAGATATATTATTATTGGGTCACTGGAAAGCCAAAAAGGTAACGCACAACTTGGAAGACCCAATAGTTTTCTAACTTCGCTTCTGGTGAAGCAACGGAGTTGGAACAAGTAGATATGTTATAATTGTGTCGTCGCAAAGCGAAAAAGGTAACGCACATCTTGGAAGAGCCTATAGTTTCCTAACTTAGCTTCTGGTGAAGCAACTGAGTTGGAACAAGCAGATATATTATAATTGGGTCACCGGAAAGCGAAAAAGTTAACACAGGGCTTGGAAGAACCTATAGTTCTCTAATTTCGTTTCTAGTGAAGCTACGCAGTTGAAACAAGCAGATACATTACAATTGTGTCACCGGAAAACGAAAAAGGTAACGCATGACTTGGAAGTACCTATAGTTCTCTAATTTTGTTTCTGGTTGTAGAAACAAGCAGATATATTATGGTAGGGGAGCAAAGTATGCTAAATGTGCAGTCACTCGAGCGCTTTGGGGACCTATTGGGTTGTGATTATTAGGTCCTAAAACCAAAAAAGTTAAGTAAAATTTTCCATTTTAGTGGGGACTTCCCATATTTTTAATTTAATTTTCCATTTCCAACAATGTTTTTTCCGATTATAACGCCATCTATCCATAATTCAAAAAAATGTTTCGAATAAAAGTTGTTTATTTTTATACAAACAATCCAAATCTGCAATAAGAAACGGGGGCTACCATTTAAGATTTTAAAGTAACCCCCCACCGCACCTCCGTGGGGGGTCGTGTTTGGAACCATTCGATAGATTTTTCAAAAATATTGATAAAGTGTATTTTGCAGTTTTTCGATATGATGTTTATTTTGCGAAAGATCGCGGGATTTGTATTTAAAATTTTAAATTTACCCCCCACCCCTCTCCGTGGGGAGTCAAGTTTGGTATTTTTCGATAGATTTTTGAAAAATATTGAACACGTAGTTTTTAGTTTTTCAATCTGACGTTCATTTCGCGAAATATTTGCTTTTTTTGTGAAACTTTTTGACTCGCCCATTTCCGTACGCCCCGCTCAAATCGTCATATTTTTGAAATATAGACTCTTTTGCATGTACTTAACTTACCTTATCTTAATCTGACAATTTCGAGTATTTTTAAGGATAGATTTTTTTTCGGGCCCCCCTGAACGAACTCCCCTGTGTTAAGAGACAATATATGGTGGAGGTACATCTGCAGGGTACCACGTTTCTCCCCATATGATAATCTGACGCGCTCGAGTAACTGCAAAAATCCCCGCTTGGGCTCCCCTACCAATATATTTGTGTTGCCGGGAAGCGAAAAAGGTAGTTCCCGAAATGTTCCCAAACTGTGGCTTATTCCACATAAAATAGTAAATTGCATAAGATGACACAAGAAAATAGTTTCAGAATAATACCAAAATAAAATGTAGTAGAAGTACAGGACAGAGACATGATTATCTACAATTACTAAATGTTCGTAAGTTTCCTCTGGATCGTCAAAATGAAAAATTTTAACGAACATTAACCGCGCCACGAACGCGCGGCGCACACACGGCGCGGAGTTCGTGGCGCGGATATCTGTCTCCGCCTTTAACGTTCGACAAGCTTATAACGTTTTTTGCACGATTGATACCATTATAAATTATAAAATTAAACATTTTCGTCATATTGACTAGTTTCATTCATTTTATCAAGATAGATACTTTGGTTGCTAGGTAGTAACTAGGGCGCATAACAACAATGGAGAATTGAGTTTTTATTTAGTTGTCAATACTTTTAAGGCGAAGACAGATATCCGCGCCGCGAACTCCGCGCCGTGTGTGCGCCGCGCGTTCGTGGTGCGGTTATTGTTCGTTAAAATTTTTGATTTTGACGATCCAGAGGAAACTTACGAACGTTTAGTAATTGTAGATAATCATGTCTCTGTCCTGTACTTCTACTACATCTTATTTTGGTATTGTTCTGAAACTATTTTCTTGTGTCATCTTATGCAATTTACTATTTTATGTGGAATAAGCCACAGTTTGGGAACATTTCGGGAACTACCTTTTTCGCTTCCTGGCAACACAAATATAATGGTAGGGGAGCCCAAGCGGGGATTTTTGCAGATACTCGAGCGCGTCAGATTATCATATGGGGAGAAACGTGGTACCCTGCAGATGTACCTCCACCATATATTGGCTCTTAACACAGGGGAGTTCGTTCAGGGGGGCCCGAAAAAAATCTATCCTTAAAATATTCGAAATTGTCAGATTAAGATAAGGTAAGTTAAGTACATGCAAAAGAGTCTATATTTCAAAAATATAACGATTTGAGCGGGGCGTACGGAAATGGGTGAATCAAAAAGTTTCACAAAAAAAAGCGAATATTTCGCGAAATGAACGTCAGATTGAAAAACTAAAAACTACGTGTTCAATATTTTTCAAAAATCTATCGAAAAATACCAAACTTGACCCCCCACGGAGAGGGGTGGGGGGTAAATTTAAAATTTTAAATCCAAATCCCGCGATCTTTCGCAAAATAAACATCATATCGAAAAACTGCAAAATACACTTTATCAATGTTTTTGAAAAATCTATCGAATGGTTCCAAACACGACCCCCCACGGAGGTGAGGTGGGGGGTTACTTTAAAATCTTAAATGGTAGACCCCGTTCTTATTGCAGATTTGTATTGTTTGTATAAAAATAAACAACTATTATTCGAAACGTTTTTTTGAATTATGTATAGATGGCGCTATAATCGGAAAAAAGGTTGTTGGAAATGGAAAATTAAATTAAAAAATGGGAAGTCCCCACTAAAATGGAAAATTTTACTTAACTTTTTTGGTTTTAGGACCTAATAATCACAACCCAATAGGTCCCCAAAGCGCTCGAGTGACTGCACATTTAGCATACTTTGCTCCCCTACCATGATATATCTGCTTGTTCCCACAACCAGAAACAAAATTAGAGAACTATAGGTACTTCCAAGTCATACGATACCTTTTTCGTTTTCCGGTGACACAATTGTAATGTATCTGCTTGTTTCAACTGCGTAGCTTCACTAGAAACGAAATTAGAGAACTATAGGTTCTTCCAAGCCCTGTGTTAACTTTTTCGCTTTCCGGTGACCCAATTATAATATATCTGCTTGTTCCAACTCAGTTGCTTGACCAGAAGCGAAGTTAGGAAACTATAGGCTCTTCCAAGATGTGCGTTACCTTTTTCGCTTTCCGACGACACAATTATAACATATCTACTTGTTCCAACTCCGTTGCTTCACCAGAAGCGAACTTAGGAAACTATAGGCTCTTCCAAGTTGTGCGTTACCTTTTTCGTTTTCCGGTGACCCAATTATAATATATATGCTTGTTCCAACTACGTTGCTTCACCAGAAGCGAAGTTAGAAAACTATTGGGTCTTCCAAGTTGTGCGTTACCTTTTTGGCTTTCCGGTGACCCAATTATAATATATCTGCTTGTTCCAACTCCGTAGCTTTACCAGAAGCGAAGTTAGAAAACTATTGGGTCTTCCAAGTTGTGCGTTACCTTTTTGGCTTTCCGGTGACCCAATTATAATATATCTGCTTGTTCCAACTCAGTTGCTTCACCAGAAGCGAAGTTAGGAAACTATAGGCTCTTCCAAGATGTGCGTTACCTTTTTCGCTTTCCGACGACACAATTATAACATATCTACTTGTTCCAACTCCGTTGCTTCACCAGAAGCGAAGTTAGGAAACTATAGGCTCTTCCAAGTTGTGCGTTACCTTTTTCGTTTTCCGCTGACATAATTATAATATATCTGCTTGTTCCAACTCCGTTGCTTCACCAGAAGCGAAGTTAGAAAACTATTGGGTCTTCCAAGTTGTGCGTTACCTTTTTGGCTTTCCGGTGACCCAATTATAATATATCTGCTTGTTCCAACTCCGTTGCTTCACCAGAAGCGAAGTTAGAAAACTACTGGGTCTTCCAAGTTGTGCGTTACCTTTTTGGCTTTCCGGTGACCCAATTATAATATATCTGCTTGTTCCAACTCCGTTGCTTCACCAGAAGCGAAGTTAGAAAACTATTGGGTCTTCCAAGTTGTGCGTTACCTCTTTCGTTTTCCGGTGACCCAATTATAATATATCTGCTTGTTCCAACTCCGTTGCTTCACCAGAAGCGAAGTTAGAAAACTATTGGGTCTTCCAAGTTGTGCGTTACCTTTTTGGCTTTCCGGTGACCCAATTATAATATATCTGATCGTTCCAACTCTGTTGCTTCACCAGAAGCGAAGTTAGAAAACTATTGGGTCTTCCAAGTTGTGCCTTACCTTTTTCGCTTTCCGTTGATACAATTATAATAATATCCGCTTGTTTCAACTGCGTTGCTTCACCAGACACGAAGTTAGAAAACTATAGGTTCTCCAAGTCGTGCGTTACCTATTTCGCTTTCCGGTGACACAATATATATCTGCTTATGAATGTTTTTTTGATATTGATAACTATTTCCGAAATGAAAGTCGAAAGGTCAAGTAAACTTGATTTCAAACTCGAATTGTGGCTTATGCCCAAATAAAATAGTAAATCTTATTTTTAATACATGTTACTTTTAGTACAACAATGAACTAACATTTTTTAAAAAGGTCCGCATGTACATTTTTTTATTTCAGCTTCTATTTCCGTTCAGATCGGATTTAAGTTGTTTCTTTAAATTAAATGGTTCTTTACTGAGGATCCCACAATAATGATTTTCCACGGTAAACATCAATTTCCTTGCGACAGTTCCGACCATTCCATTACTAACAAATATTCAACTCATGCGCGCCAAAACCAACAAACCACTCGCAAACCCGTCCAAATACGTATTGCGAACCATCAAAGCGTTTGTTGAAAAACCGACAGAATTTAGATCGTGGTGCGCCGTGTGCGTGCCGTTTGTGCGTCACTTGAAAACACGTACTAATCTGACGAATACGCTGCGCGCGAGCGGCTCGCACACCGAGCAGAGCGCATATGTATCTCCGCCTTTAAGTACAATTTTGATTATTATAAATTAAAATATGAGCGAAAGTGAATTTGAAGAAATTTAACGGGCTTGGGAAGAAGGGTGTTCCGCAATTATTCCCGAAAAATCCAAAATCCGTTATCAAAATACCTACCAAAGTTTTAAAAAATGGTGCGAAGGCAAGAATTTAAGAATCGAAGAAAAGACTCTATTGGCATATTTCGTTCAAAGACATATGCAGTTGAAAGCTCCTGGAAGCCTCTGGGCAGAATATTCAATGATTAAATCCACCGTTTTTCTTTATGATGGCATTGATATTTCCAAGTTGTCAACTTTGATCGCGTATTTGAAGAGAAAAATTAACAAATTGTACCATAAGTTTCAATATTAATAAATAATTCGTTAGTTTTCTTTATTCTTTCAAAAAATAAATTAAAATTAGGAGATTTTTTAACTCGACGGTAAGTGCATTACTTACCGTCGAGTTGGAGTACTTACCGTCGAGTTGGATTACTTACCGTCGAGTTGCTAGTAAATGTCACCTACTGACGTAAAATCTGTCACGGTAAACAGTCAAAATGATCAATCGTGCAAAAATGTATATTTTAGCTCTTAAACTATTTTGTAATAATGGGTAAGGCCTCATTTTTCATCATCATCAGGGGCCACGTCGCTCATTTTTGATATACACGCACGACTGACTTTCATTGCCGTGGCTATCAGTGGCCCCCGATATTATCCCGATTAAGACGTGACACGCAATGTGTTAAATGAGCGCTGAAAGGCGTGTGTGGCGCCCTCTGGGCAATACATCATTTTTGGTGGTGAATTTAGATTTTTCGCCCCAAAAAACCCTGTTTATCAAATTTCGTGTTGTTATCCCATGCCTGTCAGGAAATGTTCAAGAATAAATAAAATAAAAGTTTAACTTTGACACCCTGAATTTGGGTTATTATAAACTTTCGTACTAAAGTAAGTTATCTTAAATCTACCTATTTTAACCTCAGGAATCTCTAAGGTTCAGCTATGGTCCATTCGTTACCAAGCACCCTGTATAAATATGTTTCGTGAGATGGTGATGAAATTGGTAACTGATATATCGGGTCAATGATTACAGTTATCAAATTTAGCAAAGAACAGTAATTATCAGTGATTTCTAAACCACCAGTAGTGAAAGCATATCCTATTATTAATACAAAAGGAAAACCTTATAAAAAATCATACCTGTTGAAGCTGGACTGGCGGTACTGCCTGATTAACCTGCCTCACTGGTAATCCTGCATCCTCAAAGGCTTTCTTCTTTAATGCCGTCCTAATTTGGGATCTAACATTAATAAAAAAAAGAGTGTTATGATGCATATGTTTCAGAAGAAATTGGGATAAGTGACTTACACTGTCCGCCTTTTTATGTGATCACTAATTTGGTTTAATCCATCTGAAAATTGTTTGACAACTTGGCGTAGCATCTCAATTTCTTCATCAGTCCATTTTCTGATTAAAAAAATAATATCCCAATGAAAAAATTATAACATATTTGTTTTATAAATTGGATGAATTCCCTTAACCGGAAAGTCACATTTTTTTAATACAAATGGAAAGGTATCGTCTCACAGATGATTGTATAATATAGTGGCCAGCTAAGCCAAAGAACCAAATATAAACATTACAACAATTTAAAAAAAATTGGGAGCCAAATCTGCTTGTTTAGTACACTTTTAATACACTAAATAAGTAGTACTCTAAATAAAACTGAACCCCATACTTAACAAAATATTTATTAATGTGAACAATGTGCTTGCATCTTCTTGGACAGTTTGAGAAGTCAGGTTTGTATGATGTTTTTATTTTTAGGCAAGTTCTTAATAGTAAGATGACTTTTCAGTTAACTTTTGATAATCTTCATGCTTGAAAAAGATTGTTTGCACGTTCGCATATACTGTGATGAGCGCGCTAATAACCGGCAAAATAGCACAAAAGATGGAAAACGTATTCAGTTGTGAGATAAAATGAAATGAAACTAGTCGAGCTGAGAAATTTTTCGAGCACTGACTATCTTTTATGCTATTTTGCCGGTTATTAGCGAGCTCATCACTGTATATGTAGAACCGAAAAGGGAAAGAACAGCAAACATTAGCTTTTTCAGCTGATCGTAAGAATCAGGAATATTTACTATTCCAATTAAAAATGATCATATTGTCTGAAGAAGTACCAATTAGGTTTCAATTCCCAAACCGTTTTCTCCGTTTCTTGATTGAAAAATGAATGACTTCTTTTTCACTAATTGTTTTATTAAAAAAAACTACACTTACTAAAAGCTAAGTTTAGCTTTTGCGCCAGACACAGCGAGAATTAATATGTTGTACAAAAAAAAAGTCCCAAATATTAATTGGGACTCAATTAAGAACTATTATGTGGAAAAAGCTATCGTTTTTTGAAAAATGTGTCACATTGACGAATATTTTTTTTCAGGAATCATCACTGTCATTTTTTGAGATTAATGTTTTAAGAAAGCCGGAATCGTGTATTAAGTGTGACATAATTTTAGGGGCATAGTAAAGCAAAGATTATAATTTAGATTATTTAATAAAGTTTTAACATTGTCTTCCTTTTCCAGGTCATTCAACTTGTGTTGTGAACTAAGATCACATTTTTTCTTATCCAATATTTCTAATTCAATACAAAGACATTCGAAATTAGAGAGCCTTATCTCTTTATTTTTTAAATCTAACAATTGTATTTCAAAGCTACCAATGTCAATTTCAAAAGCATAAAACTTCAACTCGCTTATTTTTTGACAAATCGTTGCATTAGAGTTACACTGTTGTACGTGTATACAGTGATGAGCGTGCTAATAACCGGCAAAATAGCGCAAAAGATGGAAAACATATTAAATTGTGAGATAAAAAGAAATAAAACTAGTAGAGTTGTTAAATTTAGCGATATAACATATAAATTGACATTATATTGATTCTAACAATAAAACACTGAAAACGTTTGTTTTCTATACTTCCACAAACTTTATTATATCTAAGTGACTACAGCTGTTTCGGCGGAGTGCCTTTCTCAAGTGATATAGTTTACTCTAGTCTACATTGTTTGATTTGCTTGTCTGGATAATGTTCAGAAGAAATGCGTTCAATGTGCTTCCCCGTTTAGGATTTTGTCCTCTTCAGGGTTTGAGGTGAATGTATTGTGTTGGCAGCAAAAGCAAACAGTCCGAAAAACACACTGGGGCAAGCGCCGTGTCCTGGTGTTCTTGGATCCTGGGTTATGCCGGACGGTGGTGTCCAGAAGGCTAAGAAGTCAACAGAGAAGAAAGTTTGATGGATTGTTGTTGGTTCCATAGACATTTACGTGTACTGTCCGTGCTTTGCTCTCGACCAGTCTCCCTAGAAACCATTGTACAACGACAGGCGAACCTGCGTCCCTCGTCGGCGGTCAGGAGGTGGCTTTGAGCGCAGCGTGGACAGTGTGCGTTCGAGTGGAGAAAATAGTTGCGGCTATTTTCTTGGGACGAACAGGTATAATTGTGCAATGAAGTTGGGAAACCGCAAAAAACCAACTTCTCCCTGTTCGGGGTAGGGAAGAGGAAATGTTAGAGGTGGGTACGGTAGGCTAACGGGGTAGCCTCAAGGATGTTTTCGTACTCCACCGGGAGTTCGTCAATGCATGTTTGCATTAGAGCGGACGGTACATGAATCTTTTTGCGTTTGGGCTTTCGGTGGAGTACGTGGCCGGAAGATGAACAGGAACATTTGAGAGATTCTTGTGTGTCGGAAGGGGGGCCGTTGATTACTTTGATTGTAAAGTTCCTGTTCAGAGAGTTTATTCTCTCGGTGATTTTAGGGGTGTTCGAGATGTTATGGATTTCGTTTGAGGGATATCGCCAGTGCTCATAGTTACATCTACGCAAGACTCTACGTTCTGTCCTCAACAACCTCTCTTGTTTTTGTCTTGAACAAAGAGAGTAGATACACGATTTGTACTCCATGACGGGTCGAATAAAGGTCTTGTAAGTGTGAATGAGAGTCTTCTTGTGTGTCTTGCCAATTTTTCCCGAGAGAGCGTTGAGAAGTCTGGCCCTGTTCCTTACCCTATCTAAAGTTGCCTTTAGATCTGCGTCCCAGTTGAGAGTCCTGGTAAACAGTACTCCCAAATAGTTCGCAGTCGGGCTAACAACAAGCCTTTCTCCCAACAGTCTCAGTGGATGTTGGTCGTCATCATTGCATATGATTCTATTTGACACAGAAGGGGCGCGAAACACAATTGTTGTTGTTTTGTTCGCGTTCAGCGTGACTCTCCACTTACACCATTCGCCGACGCCGTCCAACAGAGACTGGGCTCTTCTAAAGAGGAGTCTTGGGTTGTATCGAGAGGTTGTTGAGAGCAGAGTCGTGTCGTCTGCATAGAGAAACAGCCGAGTACCTGGGATATTTTGGTTAGTGATGTCGCTGTTGTAGATGATGTACAACAGCGGTGCTAGGACTGAACCCTGGGGAACTCCAGCTTGTGGAGTGAAGGGGGTGGACCTTTGATCGCCTATTTTAACTCTGACAGTACGGTTGTGGAGGTAGGAGTGTACAATTTTGGTAAATTGCAATGGTAGCCCGATGTCCAGAAGTTTCCGAACAAGCCCGTCGTGCCAGACCTGGTCGAAAGCCTTCTGCACATCCAGAAATGTGGCTATGGCGAATGAACCATCGTTGATGGTTTGAGTAACTTTGGTAGTGAAATCTATTAATGCATGTTTAGTAGATTTACCTGACTGGAATCCGTATTGGAATTTTGGTATGATATTGTGGTTTTCGAGAAAGTCATTGAGCCTCTCTTTTAGGATTAGCTCAAGAACTTTACCCAGAGTATTGATTAATGAAATTGGTCTATAGGATTCCACGTCGGTTGGGGGTTTGCCTTTTTTCAAAAGCATGATGGTGTTGGCCACCTTCCAAGGAGTAGGAAAGTGGCTGGTTTTGAGGCATGCATTGAATATTTTAGTTAGAAGAGGAATGATACTCTCTGGAAGTTTTTTGAGGCACCTTCGGTTGATGCCATCAGGTCCGGGAGCGCTGTTTTTGCCGATTTGGCAAAAGCTCTCCGTTTCCCTGTCTGTGAGGGGGTCCATGATAGGATCATAGACTGGAATGTAGTGGTTGAGAGTAACATTTACAATGTATTCTGTGTTGAATTTAAATATGCGATCAAAGTTCGGGTTATCTGGGGTTTGAAAATTGTTTTGAAGCGAATTTCTGAATGCTTCGGCTTTCCCTTCTGGGGAATTGACTATGTGATTATTGACCAACAGATGGGATGGTTGAGATACTTTTTGTTTTGTTAGGACTTTGAATTTTTGCCAGAATTTACCTCCGTCTCTGTAGTCCAGTTTTGAGGTAGCATCTTCCCACCGGCGAGCCGTTAGGACAGATATCTCCCTCTTTATCCTGGCACAGATCCGGTTGTACTCTGTTTTGATTAGTGGGTTTCTGTTGGCCTTGTATTGACGTAGAAGACGTCGTTTTTGTTGGATTTTGGCAATGATGTATTGTGGAAGTGCCGGTGATGTATAGGTTATTTGTTTGAGTGGAATTGCGTGCGTGATCGCCTCAGTGATGAGGTTCTCGATATCGGTTGCACTGGTGTCGATACTATCGTTAGTATCGAGTTCGCCTAACATAGGGAGATTTTGTGTGATGAAGTTTTGGAATTCAGTCCAGTTAGCGTGACGATAGTCTCTTATAGATCTTGGAGGGTTTGGTTGTTTTGAAATTAGTATGTCGGTGTCGACAAGAAGAGGTAAGTGGTCTGACGTTATTGAATCGCCTATGTGGCATCTATCCCCGAACCGATCCAGAATGTTACTAGTAACTAGGATGTGGTCGACAATAGAGGCCCCATTAGCGTTCATAAACGTGAATTCAGTGTTGGTGATTCTTGAAATGGGAAGGTCTAGTAGATAATCCGTGAGGCGGATGCCTTCTGGGTTTTGACGGTGATCACCAAACTGTGTGTGTCTACAATTTAGATCGCCCATCAACACAGCTTTGCCGAGCCTCGAAAAGTACTCTAGCAAATGCCTGTTGAGTGGTTGATCCGGGTGTTTGTAGTAAGAGACTATCGTGAGGGTTTCGTTATTGGGGATATGCACGTCAATTGCCAGGAAGTCCACATCAGGTGGACGAAAATTTTGTGGGAATGTGTGTGTGTTGTGCGGTATTCCGTGTTTCACGAGAATACCATTCCCACGTGAAACCTGACAGCGGCTTCGATGGACGATCGAATATCCTGCGAAGTGTGGATCGTTTTTCGACAGAGTATCTGTGAGTGCGAGGATCTGGATGTTATGCTTCGACAGGATATTCTTGATGAGGGGTCTCTTTTTGGAGAGACCCTGACAGTTGACTGTGCCTAGGGTGAAATCCATAAAGGGAGGGTGTTTAGTGGTTGGAGCGGAATGTCACCGTGACATTGCTCCCGTACCCGTGGACCACTGTCGAGTGGTCGTAGACTTGGCTAATCAGATTAGCCGTGATTGCAGCGATATGTTCACGAAGTTCAGGCAACAAGTTAAGCAACAGAGCAGTCTGAATAGACAAGATGTTCTTTGTTTCTGTAGGGAGTTCGAAAGGGGGGAATGATCTTTCGATCGTTAATGGCTGTATTTCGTGTTGGGCGGATGGGATGGTGTGTCTTTGTGGACACTTGTTGGAGTATGCGGGGTGGTCACCGCCGCAATTCGGGCATTTGGGTTCCTGCTGTTTGGTGCAGGCGCTGGATTTGTGGTTGCCGCCGCAGTGGGGGCAGACGAATGCTTTTTGAGGGCATTCGTCGATGGAGTGTCCGTTAATGCAGCATTTGCTGCAATATTTTGGTGTGGGGATTGTAGGGTCGGAGCCATGAGGGAGTTCGGCATTGTAGATTTCACCATCTAGAGTTATGCCTCGGCTCAATGCTGACGTGAATTTCTCCAAGGATTTGGTCACCACCTTGATCACTTTAGAGTCCTTGCCTGTTTTGTAAGCTTTGACTCTCCACAGTCTTTCGACTGGGAATTGCTGTTCTGTGAGCAAGTCGGTGACCTCCTGTTCGGAGTAATCCACGTCGATACCAGTAATGCAGAGGAGGTAGGTGGGCTCTTTTGTGGAAGTGTTAGCATTTCTGCTACGGCTGTGAACCGTAACCATGGTTTGGCCAGTTGCTGTGTGGATAGCTTTTTCTATATCCCCTGCATTTATCGGATTGAAAAGTCGAAGGTGTGCGATTCCATGTGAGAGTACTTTGCAAGAATGAATTTTGTTGGATAAGAGAGTGATGGCATTTATTTGCCGAAAGAAGGTGCGTTTGTTACAAAGATCTTTTGGGAGATCCTTGATTAGATATTCGGACAGTGTAGGATCGTTTATGGCATTAATGACGTTTTGGTTTCTGGCTTGGGTTTTGGGGCGTGGATTGGCTGCGGCATTGGCGTAAGACATTTGTCTTAGTTGTCTTCTTTGGAAGACGAAATCGTTGGGTTCAGGATTGTTTGAAGTGCTGATGGATGCTTGTTGTTGAGAAGAGGGTTGCTGTTGAGAGGGTTGTTGTTGAGAATGTTGGGGTGCTTGTTTTGACGGTTGGGTTGGAATTTTTGGTATAGCACCATGTCTATTCCGAGCGCTCTGACGCTGAGGACCAGCCTGTGCTGGTGTTATTAGAGGCGGAAAATCGTTTGCATATCGCTGCAGAAGGGGGTTGGAGGCGTCGTCCCGCTCGATGCGGAGGTAGGCCTCGCGATACTTATCGCGGACGATTTGCATCTCCGCGCTAAGCGTCTCGAGGTCCAGCTCCGCCGTGACACGGTTGTAGCCTCTGGATGGGGGTACAGTGCCTTCCTGTTGCAAGGAAGAAAACTGGTTGGCTGTAGTGGTGGCTGTGGTGGTGGTGGTAGTGGTGGCAACGCTTGTCGAGGTCGTCGTCCGAGGACGAAGCGACCGGGTGGAACTGACGGACCTTACAGATGAAGGCATGACAAATGGGAGGATGCAAGTCTAGCGATCGGAGGGCACCTCAGCCTCAAGGTGTTCTGGGGGGTAAACCCCAGGGATAAAGGTGGCTTGTCCACCCCTCCGTGCTTTTCCGGCGTTAGACAGTGACTATAACTACCTGATGGGTGCAGTTTACCCTGCTGCTGGTGGGTCCCTCGTTGTAAGCCTTTTTCGGGGTTAGTTTGGCCCCCTTACTCGCACTTGTTCTTGGAACCGTATGTGAACACTAGGTAGAGTTCGGGGCGAGCGAACTCGCTCGAGCCCAGGGCCAGAGTATTCCTCTGAAACCCCGCAATCCGTCTACCTTTTTGGTTTACACGGCCAAGCGTCGTTGGTTTTTCACACTGGTTCCAAACTAATCGCTTAGGGCTAACCGTGCGCCGCTTCTTCAGCACTTGGTGCTCTCAGGCTTCTCGCTGTTCGTCGGTAAGAGTGGGGTGTGCTAGCAGTGACCTTACTCTTCGACGTCCGGGACGAGAATGATATAGTTTACAATGTGTTTGCCTTTTTAAGTCTTCAACTGAAGAGGTTGAGGAGTGGGGAGCTGTTTGTCTCGAGTTGGTCATTCAGAATTATATCTGTATTTTTCAGTTTATTAATTTCCATAGATTCTAAAAAAGATAGCTTAAGGCCTTTATTTTGAATATATAGAATTTGAAACTCTTCATTGAAAGAATGATTATGATCTAGAAGGTGAAGTGCGTATGTAGAAGTGTCTGTTTTTCTATTGTTGAATGCCCTTTTGTGTTCTGCTATCCGTTTGTTTCTCTTTCGGCTTTTATTGTTCTTAATATATTTGCTTAAGTTGTTGTTAGTTCTGAAAGCTGGTGTTATTCCTTTCTTTTTTATGTATCTGGCTATTGTTGTTGTTAACTTGCCAGTATATGTGAGAGAGCAGAAGGTACTGGGTTCTTTCTGTGGTGGTGGATACACTAATTTCAGGGCTTTCTTATGGAGTTTTTGGTTTAAAATTTTGTTAACTGTTTGTTCGTTATAGCCGTTGTTTACTGCTATTTGTTTAATGATGTTTAGTTCTATTTCGAAGTTTTTTTTTGTCATGGGAATTTCTGTCAGTCTATGTATCATGCTATGGTAGGCTGCTAATTTGTGTTGTGTAGGATGGGATGATGAATTGTGTATAGTTGTGTCAGTATGGGTAGGTTTATGATATACGGAGAACTCATGTTTGTTGTGTAGTCTGGAAATCGTTACATCTAGAAAGTTTATGGAGTTATTCTGTTCTGTTTCTATTGTAAACTCAATATTATTATGAAGTGAATTAATATATGACAGAAATTGGTCAAGTTGTCTGTTAGTTCCTGTAAAGCATACTAGTATATCATCCACGTATCTCCACCAATATAAGAACTGTTTAAATACGGGATGTTTAGAAATTGTTGTTTCAAGTTGGTTCATAAATATATCTAATAGCAATGGGCTTAGAGGATTACCCATAATAAGTCCTGCACTGTTGTTTGTGTATATTTGATTATTGAATTCAAAATAGTCTTGATTTATGCAAATTTCAAGAAGGTGTAAAATTTCAGATGCAATGATCGAATTTGTACTATTATGGTCTAAAAGATTCTTAACTAAAACAAAAGTTTCTGTAGGAGGAACACTAGGAAAAAGATTTTTTACGTCAAATGAAATTAGTCTGGAGTTTTTGGGCAATTGAAAATGTTGTATTTTATTAACTAGTTCTAGTGTATTTTTTACGGTGAATTTAGGTGAAAATTTAGTGTATTCTGTAATAATTTCTCACAGTTTTTTGAAAGTTTATATGACGAAGCTGTATAAAAAGAAACTACAGGTCTTATTGGGTGGTCAGGTTTGTGTAGTTTAATAAAAGAGTATAATTTAGGAGGTTGTGGGTTCATAATATTAAGGTATTTCTGTTCTGTTGGATTTAGTATTGATTTTGAATTTTCAATGGCTAGTTTAATTTAATTTGTTTTCGGTATTTTTCTGTGGGGTCTTTGTTTAGTTTTATACTGTTTTGGTTAGTTAAAAATTCTATTGTTTTGTTATTATAGTCTCGTTTGTCGATAGCAATAGTAGTGTTACCTTTGTCTGCTTTTGTAAATATTATGTCATGTTTTATTGATTTATTTTTAATTGAAACGGCTATTTGGTTTTCTTTGAAACAGGAATTATTAGTTTCACTACATACATCAGTAATAGATTTTGCAATGATGCTTTTTTCTATGTTTTTGGCAGTTTTGTTTAACGCTACTTTACATTCTACACCTAAATATTCTAAATTTTTTTGATTATTATGTTGAGGCAAGTTGTGTTTGAATCCTTTCTCTAAAAGTTCTATTTCACTATTATTGAATTTAGTATCTGTTAAGTTTATAGATCTATTGAAAAAACTATGATTTGAAAAATTTGTTGTATGAGTATTGAGTTTTTTACTATGGCAAATTAGATTATTTAGTTTTTTACATCGTGTATTAAATTTTTTGTCTATTATATTATCTACTTCAGTTCTTACTTTAGAATCTAGGATGTCAAATTCTATATTATCTAATCTATAATGTAATTCTGAATGACATACCTTAAGATAAACAGCTATAATATCTCGTTTTCTGTATTGGGTGCTCCTATCCCGTTTCAGCCATCTGGTTTGACCCTGGTGGATACCTGCTATGGCAGCGGCACTGCGGTTGTTGGTTGTTAACTTTATGTATTTCGGGAACACGTTGTTTTTCACGCACATGTTTAGAAACCAGATATTTTGTGTTGTTACTCTACGCTTTAAAAGCAATCTTGAAAACAATATGGTCAATAGCCCTGTCAATAAAGTTAAAAACCAACAACCGCAGTGCCGCTGCCATAGCAGGTATCCACCAGGGTCAAACCAGATGGCTGAAACGGGATAGGAGCACCCATACCTTAAGGTATGTCATTCAGAATTACATTATAGATTAGATAATATAGAATTTGACATCCTAGATTCTAAAGTAAGAACTGAAGTAGATAATATAATAGACAAAAAATTTAATACACAATGTAAAAAACTAAATAATCTAATTTGCAATAGTAAAAAACTCAATACTCATACAAAAAATTTTTCAAATCATAGTTTTTTCAATAGATTTATAAACTTAACAGATACTAAATTCAATAATAGTGAAATAGAACTTTTAGAGAAAGGATTCAAACACAACTTGCCTCAACATAATAATCAAAAAAATTTAGAATATTTAGGTGTAGAATGTGAAGTAGCGTTAAACAAAACTGCCAAAAACATAGAAAAAAGCATCATTGCAAAATCTATTACTGATGTATGTAGTGAAACTAATAATTCCTGTTTCAAAGAAAACCAAATAGCCGTTTCAATTAAAAATAAATCAATAAAAAATGACATAATATTTACAAAAGCAGACAAAGGTAACACTACTATTGCTATCGACAAACGAGACTATAATATTAAAACAATAGAATTTTTAACTAACCAAAACAGTATAAAACTAAACAAAGACCCCACAGAAAAATACCGAAAACAAATTAAACTAGCCATTGAAAATTCAAAATCAATACTAAATCCAACAGAACAGAAATACCTTAATATTATGAACCTACAACCTCCTAAATTATACTCTTTTTCACAGAATACACTAAATTTTCACCTAAATTCACCGTAAAAAATACACTAGAACTAGTTAATAAAATACAACATTTTCAATTGCCCAAAAACTCCAGACTAATTTCATTTGACGTAAAAAATCTTTTTCCTAGTGTTCCTCCTACAGAAACTTTTGTTTTAGTTAAGAATCTTTTAGACCATAATAGTACAAATCCGATCATTGCATCTGAAATTTTACACCTTCTTGAAATTTGCATAAATCAAGACTATTTTGAATTCAATAATCAAATATACACAAACAACAGTGCAGGACTTATTATGGGTAATCCTCTAAGCCCATTGCTATCAGATATATTTATGAACCAACTTGAAACAACAATTTCTAAACATCCCGTATTTAAACAGTTCTTATATTGGTGGAGATACGTGGATGATATACTAGTATGCTTTACAGGAACTAACAGACAACTTGACCAATTTCTATCATATATTAATTCACTTCATAATAATATTGAGTTTACAATAGAAACAGAACAGAATAACTCCATAAACTTTCTAGATGTAACGATTTCCAGACTACACAACAAACATGAGTTCTCCGTATATCATAAACCTACCCATACTGACACAACTATACACAATTCATCATCCCATCCTACACAACACAAATTAGCAGCCTACCATAGCATGATACATAGACTGACAGAAATTCCCATGACAAAAAAAAACTTCGAAATAGAACTAAACATCATTAAACAAATAGCAGTAAACAACGGATATAACGAACAAACAGTTAACAAAATTTTAAACCAAAAACTCCATAAGAAAGCCCTGAAATTAGTGTATCCACCACCACAGAAAGAACCCAGTACCTTCTGCTCTCTCACATATACTGGCAAGATAACAACAACAATAGCCAGATACATAAAAAAGAAAGGAATAACACCAGCTTTCAGAACTAACAACAACTTAACCCATTAACCGCCAAGCAAAAAAATACTGCAATAATATGTAATATATTTGATTAACTAGAGTAAAATAAACTTAAACATTCGTAAAAAAATTATTTTACACTTTGATAATGGCAGGTGTTACAACAACAAAATGGTTCGTTTTCGAACCTTTGGCGGAAATGAGATATAAAAATTTAAATACACAATTTTATTTTTTGTGAAAAGTCTCAAAACATTTAGAGTGTAAATGGACCTGGAAGTTTTGATAAACAAAAATAGTATGGTTAGAACATTGCCTACACCTTCTTCAGTTTCTTTCTCAAAAACGAAGTCGAACGGCTCTCTATCTTTTTTAGAAATTATTTTAGTTATTTCCAGTTTACACTTTCCAATCCTGTATCTTGCACTGTGCCAGTTGCATAAATTCGACAAATCGACATATTGTCTACAACACTACACAACCTCCCTTATGTAGCCCGCTCCCCCACCCTAGATTATAACAAAACTGAATACCAGAATACCCGTCTTTCTAAAGGTACGTATCCACTACGTTCGTAATATTGGACCACCGAGGCACTGCCGCACGGTCGTTGACGCACTGTTGCACGGTCCGGGAGCGCCAACCATCCAATATGTTCACGAACCTATTGCACTCCGCGCTCCCTGCAACTGCTCCAATCGATACGGTATGCGCTCCTCTACATATAAACCGACACCAATTGGAACGCGCCGAGGCGGAGCGCGCACTGTTGCACGGTCCGGGAGCGCCAACCATCCACTATGTTCACAAACTTCTTGCGCTCCGCGCTCCCTGCAACTGCTCCCATCTACATGCATGCGCTCCTCTACATATAAACCGCCACCTATTGGACCGTTGAGGAGGAGCGCACACTGTTGCATGGTCCGAGAGCGCCAACCATCCACTATGTTCACGAACTTCTTGCGCTCCGCGCTCCCGTAACTGCTCCAATCAATATGGTATGCGCTCCCTTACATATAAATTGTCCACAGATTGAAGCGCCGAGGCAGAGTGCGCACAATTGCACAGTCCAGGAGCGCCAAACGTGTCCACTATGTGGAGCAGTTGCAGGAGCTCGGAGCGTAAGCACAGTGGATACGTGTTTTTACAGATAATAAAGAAATATCCCAACAAATTACTGCCTGTGCATCACTTTGAACTTATTCCTGATCAGACAGGATTATATGTCGACTTCCGCCAATGGTTCGTTATCGAACCATTATTTTCAAACACGAGATTTGATGACTCAGAAATTATTTTTTTGTGTTTTTATAACAATTGGTGTACAAATAGGTTAAAAAAATAATGTTTTAATTTATTTGACCACAAAAGTGTTATGCCAATAAAATTACTACAGTAAAAATAAAGTTGTGTCGAAGGATTGAAAATATCGGACATTTAGAAAATATTTTTGTGATGAAAGCACGAGTTTGGAAATTAAACAATATTAAATTTAGTTACACTTATATCTTGTGGTTGCTTAAAAAATACAAAGATTTAAAAAAAAATTAACGAATTGTCAAAAAAAAATCTACAAAAAAATGGTGCGTTTTCGCACCTTTGGCGCTAAATGGGTTATTAAGCAAATATATTAAGAACAATAAAAGCCGAAAGAGAAAGCAACTACAGAGTGGTGTGTACAAACTAACTTGTGGTGACTGTCCGAAAACGTACATCGGTCAAACTGGCAGAACTTTTAACAAACGGATAGCAGAACACAAAAGGGCATTCAACAATAGAAAAACAGACACTTCTACATACGCACTTCACCTTCTAGATCATAATCATTCTTTCAATGAAGAGTTTCAAATTCTACATATTCAAAATAAGGGCCTTGAGCTATCTTTTTTAGAATCTATGGAAATTAATAAACTGAAAAATACAGATATAATTCTGAATGACCAACTCGAGACAAACAGCTCCCCACTCCTCAACCTCTTCAGTTGAAGACTTAAAAAGGCAAACACATTGTAAACTATATCACTTGAGAAAGGCACTCCGCCGAAACAGCTGTAGTCACTTAGATATAATAAAGTTTGTGGAAGTATAGAAAACAAACGTTTTCAGTGTTTTATTGTTAGATAAAATGAACTTCCATCAAGTAACGGTCGAATCCATCAATTATTATATTGATTGTTTCCCACCTTTAGACGTATCAGAAGAGTATGTCAACTAAAACTGTCACTGTAACAGTGGCATTTCTCAAATTCGTCCGATACGTCTAAAGGTGGGAAACAATCAATATAATGTCAATCTATAAGTTACTATCGCTAAATTTAACACCTCCGCTATGTTCATCTCTTTTTATCTCACAACTTATTATGTTTTCCATCTTTTGCGTTATTTTGCCGGTTGTTAGTGCGCTCATCACTGTATATATTAGGTTTGTTCTAGCATCAGTTTCAAACGGTTTAAAACCATCAGTGAATAGTGGACCAGCGCGAGTAGAGGGGATGTTCTCTCACTGACCAACTGTTTGCTGACGGTTTCTGACTAGTTTGACTGTTTGCTAGAACAAACCTAATAATACATAATAAAAATTTACGGTCGCTATAATAACCACAATAATTAAGATACATAAAAATAACTATTATTTTTGTATAAAAAGACACTGTACCTATATAATGTACTTTACAGAATTAAAATTGGACCATTTAAGCGGCCTCAGGAATATTTTAAAATTATAAACATTTTTTTGGCTTATAAACAAATAGAATATCTCGGTCAATAGTAAATTAAATAAAATTATGAAAACGATATTAGAAAAAAAAACCGGTAGGATGTTTCTTTTAAAAGAAAAAACGTTTAATTTTGATGAGTGGTTCCTGAGATACAACCGGGCAAAGTTGACCGGCATTTACGGCAAAGATATAAACAATATGACCATAATTTTCGAACCATCACCTTTTTGTTCTTGTCCTCTTTCTCCACACCAATTTTCATTTCTTTAAAATACTCATAACATATATTATTATAATAAAAACTATCGATATTACGAGTGAAAATTGCCAAAAATAGCAAAATTTCAAATCAAAAATTAGGTTGGAGAAAATTTCATCTCAAAGTTCAAAATCGGTATACGTTAAAAAAATGCATTTTCTCGGCTTCCCATGGAGCAATTTTCTTCATTCTTTTTTTGTTCCCAAGTAACTCGAGGAGAGCCATCTAATTAATGCATTATTAAATGTCAAACTTGCTTATGTTTTGTTATAGTAGATTAATTTATTTATAAGAAAAGAAAACTACATATTTTTTCCAGTTGCAAACTTTTTTTAGATAAACTTACAACAAGTGTACCTTTTAACGTTAAAAATACAAATATTCTCATGTGAAAGCTGTATAATTATTTAAACAAATTAAAAATTTTTGTTATAATAAATAATTTAATTTATTATAAAAAAACAAAAGAAAGTTTGACATTTAATAATGCGTTAGTTAGATGGCTCTACTCGAGTTACTTTGGAACAAAAAAAGAATGAAGAAAATTGCTCCATGGGAAGCCGAGAAAATGCATTTTTTTAACGTATACCGATTTTGAACTTTGAGATTACATTTTCTCCAACCAAATTTTTGATTGTAATTTTGCTATTTTTGTCAATTTTCACTCGTAATATCGATAGTTTTTATTAAAATAATATATGTTATGAGTATTTTAAAGAAATGAAAATTGGTGTGGAGAAAGAGGACAAAAACAAAAAGGTGATGGTTCGAAAATTATAGTTATATTGTTTATATCTTTGCCGTAAATGCCTGTCAAATTTGGTAGATTTTAAGAGGTATTTATTGCGCATTTTTTGGCATACAATTAAGAATTTTATATTCACCATTGGCGTGCATACGGGTATAAACATTTTAGATATATCCCGTATGCACGCCCATGGTGAATATAAAATTCTTAATTGTATGCCAAAAAATGCGCAATATATACAACACCTTTTAAATGCCATTGACAGAGTGGGAAGAGAGTTTGGCCTAAATATAAACTGTTCAAAAACAAAGTACATGGTATTTAGCCGTTTGGCCCATCAAGATTCACGGTTATATGTTGATGGTCATATGATTCAAAGAGTACCCAGTTTTAAATATCTTGGTTGCCATATTACTGAACAACTAGATCCAGATAAAGAGATAAAATGTAGAATCGAGATAGCCCGCACGACATTTTTAAAAATGAGGTCATTCTTCTGTAATGATACCTTGCAACTTCAACTTCGAAAGCGCATGATTAAATGCTACATTTGGTCAGTCCTCTTGTATGGTGTCGAAGCATGGACATTAAAAATATCCACCATTAACCGTTTGGAGGCCTTTGAAATGTGGCTGCACAGACGTATTCTAAAAATACCATGGACGGCTATGCTGACAAATGTGGCAGTCCTTAAGAGAGCAAATGCTACCCGTGAGCTGCTTGATAACATCAAATATAGAAAGATGGCCTATTTTGGACACGTAGTAAGGGGAGACCGGTATAATATTCTTCAACTTATTATGATGGGTAAAATCGAAGGACGCAGAGGAATTGGTAGAAAGCAGGCCTCTTGGTTGAAGAATATCCGGGAGTGGACAGGAATAAAGAAAGCAGAACACCTATTTAGAATAGCTCGAGACAGAGACAGTTTCGCCATGTTAATCGCCAACGTCAAGGGGACTTGATAGGGCACGTTAAGAAGAAGAATGCCAAAAAATGCGCAATAACTTCCTCTTAAAATCTACCAAATTTCATTTGCATATCACAAACCGTTTTAGAGCAATAAATAAATCGTCAGTTTGTAAGAACAATTTCAACACCCCCTATCTCGGAAACGAAGCATTTGCGGGCATACGTTTATAAAGCAAACTGTCATTATTTTATCATGCAGAATTACCCCTTAAAATTTGTCGTACTTATTTAAAAACACCCTGTATTGACGAAAAACAGGGGTAGTTGTTATAGTGCCTAACTTTTTTATTATCCAACATAAGCGAATGAATCAAAAAACAGAATGTTAAGAAAACCTGAGGCTATAGTTGGGTTTTAATTTCAGTATTTTATAAAAGCTAGAACATTCCACAGGGCGTTTCAAAGTTTGAGAAAAAAACACAGTTTGATTCGTACACCCTGTATACAATGACAATGTACCTGTCTTAAAAAAATTACTTAAATCGGACATCAGATTTAGGAAGTACAAGACATTAAAAATGACCCATTTTTTGTGCCGGTGAGTGTATCTATTTATAAGTAGCAGACAGATAACTATTGAATTTAAAAAGGCATAAACGTAGGCACAAACATATAAAATATTGACAAAAAAAATAAAGTTTATGGTCTGCAGCAATTACTGACTTTCCTCATGTTCATGGTTCCTCATGTAGTACAGAAATTTTCATTATTGTTATGTTTTCTTGTGCTAGACGAATGTCAGTCCTCAGTTTGATATCATCTAAGTATATTTTTACTGTACATATCTGGATGGAGGAAAACTACACTATGTCATTTTGAGCAACTGTGCAGTAGAGCACTTTGAATGTTATAAAAATATGATAATATGACAGTAATACCCCGCACTTACGCGAGAGTGGGATCGAGCGATAACCACGTAAGTCAAATTCGTGTAAGTCGGGGTGTAATTTCGCATATGTATGT
The DNA here is from genome assembly GCF_917563875.1 of Diabrotica virgifera virgifera. NCBI lineage: Eukaryota > Metazoa > Arthropoda > Insecta > Coleoptera > Chrysomelidae > Diabrotica > Diabrotica virgifera. Next base: position 90,940,782 of record NC_065450.1, on the reverse strand, counting down.
TATGTATAAATTATTCTTAATTGGGACCTGAAGCTAAGAAAAGTAGCATATACAAATATAAAATTGTCAATTTAATTTATTTTGATGTAGCAGGCTGCATAAAATCTAACAAAGAGACAACTCAAAGATTTGTTTTCTCCCGCAAAATTTCTTCATAGCAGGCTTATGATTTTTTATCCCTTGTTTGGTAGAAGAAATGCGATCATTGTTATAGTTTATATTTTCTAAAATTTGTAAGCCCTAAGCTCTTCAATGTCTTGTTCTTCCTCATGCATTTCTATGAGGTCATCAATAGTTACCTCCCGATTGTGGGAATTCAACAGTTCTTCAACGTCATCACTATCAACAACTTCTTTAATCGCATTACTAATTTCATAAAAATAACAAACACCCACTCGCAGACAAAACCGTAGATAAGGAATACCTAAAGCCCGCACTTCACTCTCGCTGAAGTCGATCGAGGTTCAACAAGTACGAGAGTGTAGAAGACTACCTTGTGTAACTTTGCTTCACTTCGTTCTACTTCCATTCTGTCGGTCTGGTCAAAGGGATCTTTGTCGGTATCGCACCGCTCTTTGTCGGTATCGCACATCGAACGACTGTGTAGAGAGGGTACTTTGGACTTCAGTCAACTTTGGCGAAGTAACTTCACCGAGAGTGTACAGCCCGTTTTATATGTACAAAATAAATTCTAGCGATGTGCTGATTTCGTGCGAAAAATATCTACATCGGATGAGCAATAATATGTAGACGGTAATTCTATTTCATCGATAATCGAGCGATTGTGTGGCGCTCAAATGACTAATTGACAACATTTGAAAATCGTGTAACTCTAGGTTCGCCTAAGTCGGGGTAGCGTAAGTCGAGGTATTACTGTATAACATAATTGTTTGAAAGACAATGTGTCAATATTTTAATGATATTATAATTTATACAGTGATGAGCGTGCTAATAACCGGCAAAATAGTGCAAAAGATAGAAAACATATTAAATTGAGAGATAGAAAGAAATAAAACTGGTAGAGGTGTTAAATTTAGCGATAGTAACATATCAGTTGACATTATATTGATTGTTTCCCAACTTCAGACATATCAAAGGAGTATGTTAACTAAGACTGTCACTATGACAGTGGCATTACTCAAACTCGTCCGCTATGTCTAAAGGTGGGAAACAATCAATATAATGTCAGTTTAAAGTTACTATCGCTAAATTTAACACTTCATCTAGGTTCATCTCTTTTATCTCACAGCTTAATATGTTTTCCGTTTTTTGCGTTATTTTGCCAATTATTAGTGCGCTCATCACTGTATAATCCAACTAATAAATTAAGTGGATTAAATGAATTTATTCAAAACAGTGCTATGTCAGCATAATGTAGTTTACCACCGAGGTACAAATATAATATAGTGGTCACCATTTAAACTATCTTTGTTTTTATCCATATTTTCATCCTATACTTCAGAATTACTCTAGTGATTCGAATCAATATGCTCATTCCAAGAAACATCTATATCACTAGCATCACTAATAATCTCATACCATTTCATAGCAGCTTCTTCAAAATCTAACAAAATCTTTAACACTTTGCTGCGCTTCTATTTTGAACATCGTTAGTGCTGTACGCAACTCACACAGAAGCAGAATTAAATATACCTGCACAAAGCTTGGATCCACTTCGATCACATCTGGCCCAAAAAAGATTGGACTCAGATCCGTGTCTTGTGCAGCGAAAGTGTTAAAATCAAAATCAAACTACCATAGCTCACAACTTTACGAACAGACAGGTTGTCTCACAAACTATGATTACTTTACTTTATCCTACATTTCAAGCACAAGTTCTCAAACTGATTCAAAATTCAATGGAAAGGTAACTGACCAGTTGGTTTAGGATTAGGTGTTGATGACTAGAGGTCTATAGAATCAAAACCTGCTAGATCAGCGATACTCAGCCTTTTTCTTTCCTGGGCCACATAGTAGCTATTTCCACAGCTTGCGGGCCGCAATCAAGATGAAGTAGTATACAGGGTGTTTCATTGGGAAACGGAAATACTTGAATGGTGAATAGAGGTAAATGAAGCGGTTCTAGACATACTAAATTTATTGCTCCTCCGACTTTATAACCGAGTTACAGAGTGTTTTATCGCTTTTGCCCATTTCTTTCTGGACCCATAACTTTAGAACCACCTTGTATATTTTTTTGATATTTGGTACACATATGTCACATTTAGAACCCAAACCACCCAACTACTAATCACAAGAAAAATCCAGGTCCGGATTAAACAAAATTATAAATCCATTGTGACCTTGAAACAACATCCTGTATATTGAAATTTTCAAAACACGTTTGCACATTTGAAAAGAGCTTTAATGGAGCTTCCATTTTTTGCGCAAACAATTCAATGACTTTAATTTTGAAATTAGGTCGAAATTTTTAAGAACTCATACTTTCAAAACAAAAATTTCGATATAATTATTTCAAAATTAATGTCATTAAATTGTCTGCGCAAAAAATTGAAGCCAGCAATTTAGTTTTTATGCTATTTTTAAATGTGCAGACGAATTTTGAAAATTTTAATATACAGGGTGTTGTTTCAAGGTCACGATTATTTTAATTTTTTTTTTGTTAATCCGAACCCGAATTTTTCTTGTGACTACTAAATGGGTCGTTGCAATGTAGGGTCAATCCATATGAAATCAACCACAAAAAAGGTGATTTCTGTTTTGACCATCTCCGATTTTGATGATTTTTGGTACATTTATTCTGCTTACCCAAAAACTAAAAAATCTAAAATTTGAGAATTTTTTGACTACTGGTTTTGGTTTTATGAATTTTTGAAAATGACAAAATTGTCAATTTTGGTTATGAGGAGTTCTAACAAAAAGCTTAATATTTTAAAAACTGTTACAGCTACCGATATGAGCGATACCTTGTTTTAAAGGTCTTCTAAATACCTTTAAAACGATGTGCCGCAAACTTCATTTTTTTGAAAAAAAATTCGAGATTTACGAAGAAAAATTTTTTTTTCAAAAATCTCAAAATACCCTATTTTTGATTTTTTTCAAAAAATTATATATTTTTCTTTATTGTTTTCTGAACATATTTGCCAAATTTTAGGATGGAGAAATGATGGGTTCTTGTTTAAAAAAATTATCAAAAATACCTATCTCAATTAAATTTCCTATTGGTACTCACAAAAAAGGCAATATTTTGAAAACTAAGATAGATATTTTAATAAGCGATGCTTTGTTTAAAAGGCCTTTTAAAACCTAATAAATTACGGGTCACATAACACCTACACTTTTTTAGTTTGGATTTTATTTAAATGTTTTAGAATATAGTAATAAAAATATTATATAAAAAAACACGTTTTTTCTTGTTTAGATTCTTAAATCCTTCCTTTAAAACATATTTTCCAAATGAGCTTGTTTGTTCCTGAAATCTTAAAATCACGCCCCTTTTACTTCTGATTGGTTCTCCCAATTCCCACTCAAGATTTCGAACAGCAAATTTCTTGTTTAAACAGGAAAATTTAGAGTAAGCGAAAAGGAAGGACAGGGCTTTGGTATTTATATTTTGTCATTTCTTTCTAAAACTGCGAAAATGGCAGACCATACGCAAAAGTGGAAAATTTCGGCGTTTTGTTGCAACCCTTTAAATCAAAATAAACATTCGGGAAAGCTAAGAAACGTAACAAAGTGGATGTGTTCGTTTAAAGGTGTAAAAAGTGGCATGAAAATATGTGATAATTGCAGGATAAAAATCTCAAAAGAACATTCACAAGAGCAGGTATCCCCAGAATCAGGGTAAGTAATAATAAAATAATATTTTTTTATTAATTATTTTTTTATTTAATTTCTAATTTGAAATGTCAAAATTTCATACTGAAATATGAATTTTTACAAAGATATGAAAAATGTGATTTGTATTAACCATATACATTAAATCAAAGAGTAAGGATTTAAGAGAGAAAAGCCGGCGGAATTCTTTTGAAGGTTTGACGAGTGTTTCTATGACCTCATCCCTTTAAATTGGGGTACGCGTTGCCAGTTGTACTTTTTTTTTCATAGCAAGTAGTATTGCCATTTAAGAAAAATCCAATAAAAAAGCTATTATTTTGAAAAAAAAAATAACCGTTAATTTGCCTTTTGTAATTATTAAATTAAAAAAATTAACATTTAAAAATAATTTTAAATTAATCGTTTTTGTTACAGACCCTCTGGTTTGGGATGTGCCGATTCTGACTATAAAATGGAAGAAGATAAGTCCTTGGAACTTTTAAATCAGTCTCTCCAATTTATGGGGGAATCACCCATAAAACGAAAACGTCTGTCCAAAGAAAAGGCTGAGAAGGTGAAAATTGCATTAGACAAGAGATTGATGGAAGAAAGTATCGCTACAGTGAAGAATGACAAAGAAAACAGTGCAATGGATGAATGTGAAGTAATTAGACAATTAAAGGAAAAATTTTTAAAAGTAACAAAAAGAACTGAAAAAATACTCATTTTATCTTGTCTTCCCATTAGTTGGACCAGGGAAAAAATTTGCACAGAATTTGGTGTTTCACAATACATGGCCAGAATGGTGAAAAAAATTGTGAAAGAAAAAGGAATACTGTCAACACCCAATCCAAAGCCCGGCAAAACTCTTGACGAAAACGTGGCTCAAATTATTTCTTCATTTTATTTAAGGGACGATATTAGTAGGGCGATGCCTGGAAAAAAAGATTTTGTTGTAATTAGGAAAAAAGTTGGAGCCAAGGAATACTTGCAAAAAAGATTGGTTTTAGCTAATGTAAAAGAAATTTATTTGCATTTTAAACAAGAGCACTAGTGGAGTCAATGAAGGTTTTCACCTCCGATTTCGTTGAACCTCCATCGATTTTCATGAAAATTGGTAAGTATGTAGAGGATACCTCAAGAAACAAAGGTGACATGGTGCCAACTTGCGCTTTTACCCTGGGGGGGGGATGCCACCCCTTCTCCGGGGTGGAAATTATTTTATTAAAAATAATACCACTAATCGATAGAGGGACAAATTATAAGTAAAATTTGTTATATAAAGTTATTTCAATAAATCAATAGTTTTTGAGTTATTAAAGATCAAAAGTTTTGATTTTTCCTGAAAAAAATCCATGTTTTAAAGCAGTTTTTCATAAATAACTCAAAAACCATAGGTTTCCTCAAAAAAGTTGTTATTACCAAAATCGAAGAAAATATAAAAATAAATAAGCTTCTTATCCGAAGAATCCTTTATTACATATACAAAATGAGTTATATGCAGTTGAATGTATATTTTTTTCCGCGAGTACTCAAATCTTAGTATTCAAGCTTAAATAACAGGAAAACGATGCTCTTTGTTAAATATAGATATTAAACATTTTAATAAAGTACTTAAAGGTAACTATCAAAAAGCTATATAAGAAGTCGATAGCATCAAAATTAAGCAAGTTATGATGGAAATAAGAGGACCCTTTCAGATTTTTTAGGGAAGAATGAAAAATGAAACATACGTCATTTCCACAAAAATTAAAATTTATAGTAACCCATTTAAAACTTTATTTATTTTAACATGAGGAATAACTTCAACAATTTTGACCGGTTTAGAATGCATATTTTTGAAAAAAAAATACGATTAAAAAAAATTAGAATTTTTCAAATTTTCGTGAATTTCATTGTCTTTTGATAATAACTCCAAAAATACTCGATATACGTAAAAAATGGTAGAGAACAAAATTTTAGCTTTAACTTTATTTAAGCTTTTTCTTTTTTTAATATTTTTTTACGACAAAAAATAACCGAGATAGAAACATTTAAAACCTAAATTTTACTGCGAGAACCATGTAACCGGGGCACTTTCACCTTGTATTTAAAAAAAATAAAGGATGTAGAAAATTATGTTTAATACAGTTTTATAGAACTTTTACTTAGATTTTCAATGGTTTTTGGATAAATCTCATATTTCAAAATTTAACGGAGTTATTTTAAAAAAACCAATAACATTTTCTTTTAAAAAATTTTATAGCGGAGATTTTGTATGTATACAGGTTGTGGGAAATCCAATAATTAGTCGTTTGTTGTAGGAGATACGAAAAAAGTTTATTTAGGTGAGATTAGGGCATAGATAATATCAGAATTTAAATACATTTCCAAATATACAGGGCCACCCATATTGAGAGGGGTGAAACAAAATTATCTTTTGTTTAATGGAACACCCTGTATATTTTTACATTTTTGGATTCTCCTGTATGTTTTATTTCTTAAAATATCAGGTTTTGTGATGTTGTACGAAGTAGTTTAAAAGGTAATTACGTTTTTATTTTCAAATTTCATAGCAATATTCACCCCCTGTATAATTGTAGTGATTTGACATCAGAAAATCAATTTATGTTCAAGTGATTTTTAATATAATCTATTATTGTTAAAAATTATTATTCTAGCAAAACGTTTAATTTTAGCTAATACAGGGTTGGTCGAAACTGAATGAGTGTTTTCTCGAAGTTTGAGAGTATGAGTTTTCTCAAACGGAGCAGCCTGTAATGCCTGTAATGAGCATTGTAATGAAATGCTATTGTATGGCACTTTATTATTTCCCACCCTGCTAGTGAGAACTGAATTTATTTTTGAAATCCCTAACTTAATGTCTTTAATTATTTTAAATATTTTAAACGATTAAAAAACAATCAAATTAAATTGAAATGAATTACCAGTGTGTATCTTCCACATTTACTTCATATTTAACGTAGCCTGTACCATAACATTGCACAGATTATTATCCCTGTATAGCAACGATATACCATGAATGTGAATTCATACTTGAGAAATGTCCTATATCCAGTCTCACAAAAAAAAAGGGATTCCTCAAACATAATATATATGCAGACAAAATCAGCCAAAGCGATTTGCGATATCTAATTAAAGGCCCTACCAAGTTGGTTTTGTTGAATATAGCATGGAAGCACGACGATACTTTAGTGATAAGCGTATTTTTCGTAGTAGCTATAGTATGTTGTTTTATATTATGTATTACCTATATTAAATTAGTTTTAGTATGTTTCGTTTATCTAAAAAAATGTAAAACAAACAAAAATTATGTTTTTCTTGTAGTTGTTTTTTCGTATAGATATTGTTTTATATTGTAGTAAATTGAATTTAGTTTTAGTATGTTCCGTTTGTTTGTAGAATTATATTTAATTAGATTTGCTTTAATTACTATAATAAATAAATTTTCAATTATATTTTATGTATTTGTGGAAAAGGAAACCTAGCATTAGCGGCCACATTTCTATAACGGCCAATTGTTTTCTATTTTTAGTAGCCGTTATTGTCAGGTTTTACTGTACCAATAATATTTTATTAAATTATGAAATATTATTTTAATAAAAAAAATTTATAAACTTGATAAAAGAAAGTTTGCTTAGAATTTACTCCTCTAATTATGGGGTTATTTTTAATAAAATAGTGTTCACCCATGAGAAGGGGTAACATCCACCCCCAGGATAAAAGCGCAAGTTGGTACCATATCATTTTTGTTTCTTGAGTTATCCTCTAACTACCTACCAATTTTCATGAAAATTGATGGAGGTTCAACGAAATCAGGGGTGAAAACCTTCAGTGACTGCCTTTTTGGAAATATAAAAGATTAATTTTTTTCGTCGATTTGCTAATTTTCTGATATTTGGTTGCTATAAGGTTTAAAAATTAATAAAAATTATAAATCATGCACATAAATGTAAAAAAATATTTATTTTACTTAATTAAACGAGATTGCTTGAGCCAGAATGCTGAAATCTGCATTTTTATCATTAAAAAAAAAGGTGGATTTCACCCCTAAAATGCAGAAAGCGCAACTTGGTGCCATATCACTTTTGTTTTTTGAAGTATCCTCTAACTAATCAACAATTTTCATGAAAATCGATGAAGGTTCAAAGAAATCGTGGGTGAAAACATTCAGTGACTACACTTCCAGAAATATAGAAGAATAAGGTTTTTGTGATTTTCGACTTGTTAATTTTCGGATTTTTGGTTGCTATAAGGTTTGAAAAATTAAAAAAAAATGTAATTCATGCACATAAATATAAAAAAAATATTTATTTTTCTTAATTAAACGAGATTACTTGCGCCCTAATGCGCAAATCTGCATTTTTTACAATTTAAAAAGTAGGGGTGTATTACACCCCTAAAATGCAAAAGCGCAAGTTGATGCTATATATCTTTTATTGTTTGAGGTATCCTCTAACTATTTACCGATTTTCATGAAAATCGATGAAGGTTCAACAAAATAGGAGGTGAAAACTTACAGTGACTGCACTTTCAGAAATCTAAAAAATAATTTTTAAAAAAGGGGTGTATTTCACCCCTAAAATGCAAAAAGCGCAAGTTTGCACTATGTCACCTTTGTTCCTTGAGGTATCCTTTAACCACTCACCAATTTTTATGAAAATCTATGGAGGTTCAACGAAATCTGAGGTAATAACTCATATCCACCTTCATTGACTCCACTACACCCTAATATAAAAATCGGATTATCCAAATTTTGTGAATTGCGACCTAAAAATTGCATATTAGCCGGAAAAAGCGGAACACACACAGTGTGTGTTTGCACAACTCACCAGAACATAAAGCTGATGATAAATGGGGCCAAAATTAACAAATTAATTACCGATGACCAAGGAAAGCCTATTTTTCCTGATTACAATTCCTTATTAGGCAAAATGATTTGTAATCCACCAGGTGTTGACTGTTATTTGGACACATGTGAAATGTGCCCTGGAATTGAAAATTTAAAAACTATTTTAGAAGATAAATTTGAGGAAGAGCTGATTGACACTGTGACCTATAAAAAGTGGATTACAGTAGACAGGTGTAATATGGAGACAATAATCAAATCCACAAGTGATTTTATTGATGAATTTACCGAAGACTTACTTAAACTAAAATCTCACTCTTTTTTTGCAAACATGCAAAAAGAATATTATAATGAAGTTAAAAATGCTCTAAGTATAGGAGAAGCCCTTATAACTTGTGATTTTGCTGAAAATTTTTCATTTGTATTACAAGACGAAGTTCAATCCTATCATTGGACAAATACCCAGGCCACATTGCACCCTTTTGTCATTTATTTTAAGAATGAGTATAACGAGATCCAACATTTAAATTATGTTTTTATTTCCGACTGTTTAGTTCATAATACAGTTGCGTTCCATTTATTTTTATCCCAACTGATTCCAGATTTGCAGGAAAAAATTACAAATTTATCCAAAATATTTTATTTTTCCGATGGGTGCGCTGCACAATATAAAAATAAAAAAAACTTTCTTAACATTTGTCACCATTTTAAGGAATTTGGAATTAAAGCAGAATGGCATTTTTTTGCTACTTCCCACGGAAAAAGTGCCTGTGATGGCTTAGGGGGCACTGTAAAAAGGTTGGCTGCCAAGGCAAGTCTTCAAAGACCATATGAAGAGCAAATTATGACCCCAGAACATCTTTTTGCATTTGCAGAAAAAAATATTCCCGGTATTGTTTTTAAATTTTGTACGACGGATGACTACCAAAACCACGAAAAATATCTTGAGAAAAGATTCGTTGATTCCCAAACAATACCAGGAACACAAAAATTACATGCTGTAATCCCCATATCAGAATTCAAAATTTTAGTTAAACCTTTTTCTTTGAGTTATAAGGAACACATTCATGAACTAGTTTCAGCTGCTGGTTTGGCAACAACAGAAATTGAGAAAATTGATTCTGGATTTGTCACAATTCAATATGACAATTTCTGGTGGCTGGGCTGTATAATTGGGAAAAACATAGAAAGTGGAGAGTTTAAAATTACTTTCCTACATCCACATGGACCTGCGCCATCGTTCTTTTATCCAAAACCTGCCGATATTTTGGTAATTGATCAAACCTCAATATTAAAAAAAGTTCATCCCAATACGACCACTGGGCGAACATATAATATTTCAAAAAGAGAAATGGAAGATTACTCTGCTATCTTACAAAAAAAGCTAAATAAAAAACTGTATTAATTATTATTGATATCCGTTATTATGTACATGGTTTTGTTTTACAAAATATTTTAATGTTTATTAAAAAAAAACACCCGAAATGGTGGATGTGTGAATTGTTCGTAAGGGGATTTTTCCACATTCTCTATTTCATCTGTTTGATTTCGCACGAGTGGTCGTTAAACCATTAGCCTTGGATCTTTTGATCACTGAGTGTGTTTCGAAGATCTACATCTTATGTTTTTAAACATATATTTTACTTACTTTAAGTAATTAGGGAATTAAAACTTGAGACTGTCATTGTCGGATTTGCCGTAGATTTACGCACCTTCTATGTCTAGGTTTCGAATGTTGTTTATAAGATATTCAACGCAGAAAGATATTCAACCTTCCATCTTTACCGATGAGCCCAGAGAGGTTGAAGAGGGCGAAACACATTTCTAAGAACTGGTGTTTGGATCTTTGATTCTATTCGAAAAATTTTTCCCAGCCCGAAATGGTGGATGTGTGAATTGTTCGTAAGGGGATTTTTCCACATTCTCTATTTCATCTGTTTGATTTCGTACGAGTGGTCGTTAAACCATTAGCCTTGGATCTTTTTGATCACTGAGTGTGTTTCGAAGATCTACATCTTATGTTTTTAAACATATATTTTACTTACTTTAAGTAATTAGGGAATTAAAACTTGAGACTGTCATTGTCGGATTTGCCGTAGATTTACGCACCTTCTATGTCTAGGTTTCGAATGTTGTTTTTTGATTGGAATGTGTCTAAAGATATTCAACCTCCCATCTTTACCGATGAGCCCAGAGAGGTTGAAGAGGGCGAAACACATTTCTAAGAACTGGTGTTTGGATCTTTGATTCTATTCGAAAAATTTTTCCCAGCCCGAAATGGTGGATGTGTGAATTGTTCGTAAGAGGATTTTTCCACATTCTCTATTTCATCTGTTTGATTTCGTACGAGTGGTCGTTAAACCATTAGCCTTGGATCTTTTGATCACTGAGTGTGTTTCGAAGATCTACATCTTATGTTTTTAAACATATATTTTACTTACTTTAAGAAATTAGGGAATTAAAACTTGAGACTGTCATTGTCGGATTTGCCGTAGATTTACGCACCTTCTATGTCTAGGTTTCGAATGTTGTTTTTTGATTGGAATGTGTCTAAAGATATTCAACCTCCCATCTTTACCGATGAGCCCAGAGAGGTTGAAGAGGGCGAAACACATTTCTAAGAACTGGTGTTTGGATCTTTGATTCTATTCGAAAAATTTTTCCCAGCCCGAAATGGTGGATGTGTGAATTGTTCGTAAGGGGATTTTTCCACATTCTCTATTTCATCTGTTTGATTTCGTACGAGTGGTCGTTAAACCATTAGCCTTGGATCTTTTGATCACTGAGTGTGTTTCGAAGATCTACATCTTATGTTTATATATATATATATATATATATATATATATATATATATATATATATATATATATATATATATATTTATTTTTAGCATCTCATGACGTCCTCCCATGTTAAACCGTAGTCTCTCGTGGCTTCCAGGTCTTCGTGAACTCCGATATACGGTTGCCACGAGGACTTTCCCTAAAATGTATCGCAAATGAAAGGTACCACTTCCTACAATGCTTACACAAAATATTGGCCGGACGTCCTCAGTCACGTTATCTGTATAATAATATACACATTACTTGGAGCAATTGCCGTCAGGCGCGCCATGTTCGCTTGCTGTATATCTAAAATCACTTTAACGGTTTTGATGGCATCCAAATATATATTTATTCAGTTTGCGGTTGTGGTGGTCTCCGTATATTTGAGTTTATGTCCTCATGGCTTCCACTGCGCTGTTGCCACCTCAAATGTTGGAATTTAGACTTCGGATATTTTTATAATTGATTATTGTAGTATGTTGAAAAAATTGTTGTTGTGATATATCAATGATATTTTTTTGTATAATTAACAATGTATTTTTTTTCACTGCAAAAATAAAAAATTAAAAAGTATGTTCATTAAAATTGATGAATTTATCATAGCCAGTTGCCGAATCTGCTGGTCTAATTGCTCAATTGTAACATATTATAGAAGTGTTAAAATTGAATTCTTAATTTTTTATTACAAAATTTTTACCTCGACAGCGTAGGGTACAAGAGGACGGCTTAAGTAAAGTACATAAGTACAACATTTTTAATAATATAATTTGTTCAACTAATACGTGCAAAAGTGTCTGGAAAATAATAAAAATGTTTAAAATATTGCTTACTTATTTCATACACTCAATGTATTTTTTTATGTAAGGATATAGAAAATAATATTTTGAAAAATATTTAAAATATAGTAATAAATCTTAAATTTCACATTACATAAAGTAGTTAAGTCTGCTAGTCTACAAAATTAAAAACAAATAGGATACTTAAAAAAATTAAAGCACTCATGCCATACCAAACGAACTACATTCTTACATATTTTTAAAAGAAAAATCTTTAATTTTGCCCAACCCGACTAAACTATCGGCAGGTAAAAAGTCTTCATTATGCGGGGGCCTTACTGTTGAAATAAATTAGAAAATTAAAATAAACTTATCTACCATTATGAAATTCTAATTTGACACAAAAAACTGTATTCTGGATTAAGAACAAGTGTGTAGAATACTCTCGTGAATTAAGAAGCGTTTCTACTGTAGGGTGACCATATCATAAATTTGAAAAAAACGGGACACATCCAAGCAGCAGTAGCGCACCTATAACTTTTCTCTGGGGAGAAGGGGGTTGGCTTGGGCGTCGAAATTTTTTTCTATATTTTGTGAAAGACAAGTTACATTTTCCTGCTATTATTTATATATTTTTCATATGCCCTGGGGGAAAGAGGGTTTAACTCCCAAATCCCCCCCTGGGTGCGCTACTGCCAAGAAGGGTTTGGAGCGATACCCAAACAGAGATTGAAACGTCGTCTTTTAGCTAATTTGGAACCTATAAATCCTTTTCAATTTTAAATGTGTAATTTACGTACGATCAAGACTGCGAAACAGCAGAAAACTAAAAAACTACGCTAGAATGACGTGGAATAAACAACCAATCCGTCAAAACAAAACAGGGAAAAATAAAAAATAGCGAGAAACACAGCAAAATCAACAAATAAAAAGAAGAAAAATGACGGGTTTCGCTGGAGGACATTAAAAAAGACAGAGAAAACCATCAAATACAACAATTTTACAAAAAAGTCAGATAAAAAAAATATGTCCAGCATTAAAATAAGAGTACTAAAAAACAAAAAAAAAAGAGAAACGCTGTTTGAAGACAAACAGATCAGCAGAATATGAGAAGAATATTACGAAAAAAATGCTATTCGCTATGAAGGAAACAGATGAAGAAGAACAAGATAACAACGAAGTAGAAATTTTCACAGAAGAAGACGTACAAAAACAAATATTAAAAACATAGAAAACGGAAAAGCAGCAGAAGAAAATGAAATAACAGTGGAATAAAATACAGAGGAAGAGAATTACATAAGGAAATAAACCAGCTAATACAACAAAAAATATGATCAAAACAGACTACCAGCCGATTGGAACGCAGATATTATAGTAGGTACCTATATACAGTAAAACTCCGCAAATCCTAACTAATTGGGGGGACAGCCTGTTCGGATTCCGAAAAGTTCGGATTATCCGAAAGTTAGCCTAACTAATAATTGAAAGTTTACTTTGTCGTTGATTTTGAGTCGCTGTGCCTGTCTCTCTCCCTCTTCCACCCATCTCAGATTGATGTCACTGATGCAGAGCCAGTGTCATCATTTGTGCTTAGTCGTTAACTCCATGGCTTGATTTCTAATTTGAATAAGCTCCATTTTCCCCGTTCCCCTATACAAGATGGATGAGAAAACTAAGAAGAAAGTGTAATTACAGAATGGATTGAAGCTGACGACAAAGGGGGCGAAGAATTTACGGATGAATACATTGTAGACTTATTTCAACCTCAAGGCAACCCTAATGACTAATGAAGATGAAGAAAGCGAGAAAGAAGTTTCCCTGTCATATTGGGTGTCACACGCAGATGCCACTAAAGCTCTGGGTGTGGCTCTACGTTACGTGGAGCATAACTCTGCTGCGTTACCAGTAGATGTAATGTTTATGTGTAAATAGTTTATCATCACTGCGTCCATTCGCTACACTTCCATGCGTCAGAACAAAGTTATGGAGTCAAAGACCTATTAAACGTAGATTGTTCAATTTTCTGGTTTTAGTCTGTATAATAAACATGTTTTTAAGTTTTTGTCTTGAATTTTTTTCACTTGCCGTTTGTCCGGATTTGCCGAACGTTCGGATTAGCGGGGTTCTGATTTGCGGGGTTCTACTGTATATAAAAAGGAGATCGGAAGGAGTGCGAGAATTACAGAGCAAGCACTTTATTTAACACCACATATAACATTCTAGCAAACATACTAAACATAAGACTTGAATCATGCGCTAAACGAATATTAGAAGAATACCAGAACGGGTTCAGACCGGGAAGGTCGATGATTAGTTCCATACATACAGTGGAGCAAATAATTCAAAAATCGAGAGAATACAACAGAGAAATACACCTAATATTCATGGATTTCAAAAGCGCTTTGATACAATCAATCGGAAGAAAATGATGGGGGAGCTAGAGAATGTTGGAATCCCAGAAAAATTAAGACATATGCTAACAGTGAGCCTAAAGAACACCAGAGCAAGGATCAGTTTCAACGGAACAACTTCTAAGAAGATTAATGAAAACAAAGGTGTGAAACAAGGTGACTCTATCTCGCTACGACATGATTTAATCTTATATTGAAAGTAATCATGAGAAGGACAAAATGTGCGAAAAAAAACATTACAGATCAACTTTAACTAGTAACATAATGCAGATGATGTAGTCATAATAGAGAAGGCAAAGATGACACTTTCAAAAGCACTTGGAAAATTACATAAGGAAGCGAAGAGAATAGGACTAGAGATAAACAAGCGAAAAACAAAATACATGACGGTAGGGAAGGATGACACAATAACTCAGAACTATCTAATAACACAGAATGAGAATAATACTGGGCCACAATGTAGCAAAAGAGAGAGAAATACGAATGAAAACAAATGCCGCAATTGAAGAAAAATTAAAGAGGGAAAATATGGTCAGTTACAAAAAATCAACCAAAAGCAAACATTTGGGACATTTAGGCGTCCCGAGAGACTTTTTCGGGACCCCGGGACAAATCGTTAAAAAACGGGACAATCCCATTTTTACGGAATGTTTGGTCACCCTATTCTACTGTTATAACGTCCTTCACTTAATCGTAATTGAAAAGTATTTGAAAAAGTTATTTAAAGTGGGTCCGTGTTTTGGTTCTTTATTTAAATTTGGTTCTATTCTTGTAATGTTTTCTAAATTTATAATGAGAAGTTTATAACTTTATTAGATAATACCAAATAATAAAATAAAGTGAAGGCTAATAATGTGATTCTATTAATACGAGGTTGTTACCTTTTCTTAACAAAAAAAAATGATGACAAGTGAATAGATTTTGACTTTATGAACCTAATATCATCTTCAAATATTTTTTTCTCAAAATCATATTCGCACCGTTAACCATAAATCATCGTAGACTAAACAACTAAATTCTTAATTATGTCACCAACTCTGTGTCGGCATGTGTTAAAGATATAACTTCTCGATACTCAACGGTCCGACGTCGACGCCCTGGTCAAATTATTTATCTACAATCTACAATCTACAGACACGTCTTCAAATCAGTATTTGAATTGAAATTATTTATGATAATGAAAAAATTTTATATTTTTTCGTATATTTACTACTTAAATAATTAAACATTAATTATTATTTTTATATAATATTTTATGTATAGGTAAATGGAGACTAGTTGCAAAACTAAACAACATGACATAGTAGATAGAAACGCAGAAGCGATATACGAGGAGGTAAAGAAAGCCATTCATGGAGCAGCAGAAGAAGGGCTAGGAAAAAAGGAAAACATTAAAAGAGAATACCCAGAATAGTGGTCACAAGATCTAGAATCCTTGATAGAAAACAAAAAGAAAGTTTACCAGACATGGTTAGTTTCACAAGACGGTGAAGGTAGAAAGATATATTATGCCCGGTTAAACAGAGAAGTGAAAAGGAAAGTTGCAGAAAGAAAAAACGAAATGTGGGAAATTAAATGCGCTGAATTGAATAGATATATGGGAGGAACGAAAGTATCTGAAGTTTGGCAAACCCTTAGAAATTTAAGAACAGACGAAAAGCATAATACTAACGTACAGTTAATTAAAATGGAATGGTGGAACAAATCAAATATGGAACAGAGAAATTAAGAAGAATGATATGCCGAATCATGGAAAGAGCAATAAATGGAGACGACATCCCTAAACAATGGTAAGAATCCTACTTAACATCAATATACAAAAAGGGAACAGAAAAGATTGCGAAAATTACAGGGGGATAAGCGTCATCACTACAATGGGAAGACTGTATGGCAGGATCCTCAGGAACAAAATAGATAAAAATATAGAACGTAAAATCGGAGAAGAACATATAATACAACAGCCAATAGAGAAAAAAAGAAGAGATAAGAACAAAGATTTACACATGGTGTTTATAGACCTTACGAAGGCATACGACCTGTGCCAAGGAAAGAACTGTACAAAGCAATGACTAAAATAGGGATACCACCTAACCTAACACAAGCATCAAGAACATGTAGAGTGGAAATGAAACAAATATAAAAATAGAAAACAAGGCAGTTGCTATCTTCAAAACAACAATAGGATTACTACAGGGATGCCCAATGCCCAACGTCACTAACTGTATTTAAAATATTTTTAGAACACGCACTAACAACTTGGAAAACAAAATGTAGGGGTATGGGAATACCGATAAGAGACGATTACCTCTACACATTGTGTTTCGCAGACGATCAGGTGGTTATGTCTCAAGATGAAGAGGATACCATTTGCATGTTGCAGAGGATATCAGTTGCAGAAAACTAAAAGAGGAATACAAAAGGTGAGCCTGGAAATTTATATGAAGAAAACGGAATACAGTGGAACCTCGATTATTCGTCTCTCCACTAACCGTCACCTCTGTTAACCGTCAGGGTACATACAGACGTTGTATTGACTACATAAGCAAAAATTTTAATGTAAAAAAATAAAAAAAAGTTAATTTGATTTGTGATGAGGACAGAAAGGGCTAGCCATTGCTGACAGATAAAGAAATCGTTGAAATGGCAACAAAGGCGGACCAAACAGATTCAGAAGCTGACACAGACTTGGAATTTGACTGTAGATATGTTGATGAACCTATTGTAACTGATAAAGATTTGCCTAAATAATCTAGAGAAGCTGCATCGCACATGCAATAATTCATCAATGGTATTCTCAACAAGAAGAAGCCAATAAAGTAGATTGCATGATCTTACGCTGATTAATAAATTCAGCCGTCGCAAAATGTGAAGCAACAGTAAAACAAACAAAGACTTCAGAGTATTTTAAATTGATTCGATCTTACGAATACAAATCCCTCTTATATTGTCAAACAAAACATACAAATGAAATTTGTGAGTTATACTATGAATTTTGAATTTTTTTTTATTGTTCTGTTAACCGTCTTTTCGATTATCCGTCATACCCTTGGTCCGGTGCCCTGACGGATAATCGAGGTTCTACTGTACTTAGCAATATCGGAAGAAGACGTCAAAAACTTAGAAATAGAAGAACAAGTAGAAATAAAAGGAACGAAGGATTTTAAATATTTGGGCTGTATAATGTCAAAAAACGGAACAACAGAAGCAGAAATAAAAAATAGATTGGGACAAACAAGATCTTGCTTCAGACAACTCCATAATGTAATCTGAAATAAGAACATTACGGGAAATAAAAAAAATGATATACCAAACAATAGTGAGAAGCATCATGACATATTTTTTTTATGTAATTATGTTTATTTACAATCTACATCATTAAAAGAGTATTAAGTAAATTTTTTCCATGTTTTTGGCCATGAAGAAGAGACTTCCAATGATGTCTCATCTTATTCTATTTACGTTTAAAGTTTTAAAATAGGTCCTGAGGCCAGGTTCTATCTAGTCTCCTTGTGACAGGGCCATTATGAAATAATTCCCTTACTAACTCGTTGTCATGGTGAATGGTACGCTCGTTTTGTGATTCCGAGGCTCGATGGATTTCTTCTCTGATGAAAGGTATATTTAAGTCTTCGTGAAGTGTTTGATTAGTTACATACCAGGGTGCACCCACTATTGATCTTAGAACTTTCGACTGAAATCTTTGAATGATATTCAGTGATGTTGACTTTGCACAGCCCCAGAGGTGTAGTCTGTAGTACCAAATAGGTTTGATTATTGCTTTGTACAGCAGAATTTTGTTTTGGATATTGAGTTTTGATCTGCGTCCAAGGAGCCAATACATTTGCCGAAACTTCCAGTCTAGTTGTCTTCTTTTAGTCTGTATATGTTTTTTTCCAAGTAAGACGTTGGTCAAGATGGAGGCCAAGGTATTTAGCTTCTGTTACTGTTGGTATTCGTACATTTTCCTCTTACAGGTGGGCATGTGTTGTGGCGGTTTGTAAACGTTATTTGAGATGCTTTTGTTTTATTTACTTTAGTTCACCATTTTGTGTACCATTCACTGAGTATGTCCAGATGGTGTTGCAGGTCTTGTGAGACTTGTATGTGATCTTCATTTACTGCTAGTATTGCTACGTCATCAGCAAAGGAAGCGATCGTAGTATTAGGAGACTCCGGTATATCGGCTGTGTAGAGTGAGAAAAGCAGCGGTCCGAGAACACTACCTTGCGGAACTCCGGAGTTAATAGGATAGAGGCTGGATTGTTGGTCTTTGAATTTTACTGAGAAATATCTATTTGATAAGTAGGATTTGATTAGGAGGAAATAGTTACTAGATAGTGCTAATTTTACTTTGTAAAGCAGTCCTCTGTGCCAAACTTTGTCAAACGCTTCTGAGATATCTAGGAATACAGCGTTGCAGTATTTCTTTTCTTCGAGAGTTTTTGATATTTCATTTACTATTCGATGGGCTTGTGCAGTAGAGTGATTTTCCCGAAAACCAAACTGATGTTCTGGTAGTAATGTTAGGAATTCATGATCTGCGTATATTCTTTATAGCAGCAATCTTTCAAAAACTTTGCTAACGATTGGGAGTAGGCTGATGGGTCGATAAGATATTACTTCATTGGGAGCTTTGCCTGGCTTAAGGATCATTATAATTTCTGCAAATTTCCATATTTTTGGAAAGTATGATAAACTTAGCATGCGATTAAATATTACTGTTAGCATAATAATGGCCTTACGAGGAAGTTGTTTTAGTACTTGTGCCGAGATTAAGATCATGACATATGCCGCAAAAATTTGGGTTATAAACAAAAAAGCCCGAAAGAGCATTCTGGCAACCGAAATGAAATACTGGAGAAGATGCTGTGGTCTCACCAGAAGAGACAGAATAAAAAATGAGGAGATAAGGAGAAGAATGCAAGTGGAAAAAGATGCCCTGCAATATATAGAAGAGAGAAGACTAAAATAGTACGGCCACGTAAAGTACGGCCACGTAAAGTACGGCCACGTACGCAGAGTAGAAAATACTTGGATAAACAAGGTTGCAGAAGCTATTATAAGAAGACCTTAGGATAGAAGAAGATTTTTTGACCTTAAATACAGTCGGAAAAATGAAACAATACCCATGAACGATCACATCAATCACTTATTTTGTATTTGCTCTCTTTTTCTATAACTAACGTTTGTTATTTATAGAAAAAGACAGCAAATACAAAATAAGTGATTGAGGTGATCGCTCATGGGTATTCTTTCATTTTTCCGACTGTATTTAAGGTCAAAAAATATTCTTCTTCTTTTTTCTCAAAATGTTATTTTATGCGATTTTACAGTGATTTGGTGTTTATTTAACCAAATTTGCATTTTCTATCGTAAAGTATAAATGGAAAACATTGGTAAAAAGAAATTGTAATATGTAATTGTAAATAGTTTCAATAGTAATTGTAAATAGTAAATAGTAAATAGTAAGTAGTAAATAGTAAATAGTAAATAGTAAATAGTAAATAGTAAATAGTAAATAGTAAATAGTAAATAGTAAATAGTAAATAGTAAATAGTAAATAGTAAATAGTAAATAGTAAATAGTAAATAGTAAATAGTAAATAGTAAATAGTAAATAGTAAATAGTAAATAGTAAATAGTAATAAAACTTCCATCACATTGTTCAATATATACCGCTGAAGCGGTAGCAATAGAAAAAGCGTTAGATTGGTTAAATTCACACAATTTAAATAAAGCAGTTATATTATCAGATTCATTATCGGTCATTAAAGAATTAAACTCAAATATGACACAACATAAAAGAAATAGTATTCTGTGTGCCATCAAAAATAAAATATATAATAAAGATATTACAGTTATTTGGGTAAAAAGTCATACCGGCATCAAGGGAAATGTAATGGTTGACCAGCTTGCTAAGGATGCTACCCATGCTGGATTATATTTACCTATATTCACACTGGATGACTTACAGCTACATTATAATAACACAACTTTAATAAAATGGAAAGAAAAATGGAAAAAAATAGCAGCGAACTCAAATAATCAGTATTATACTATCCACCCTACCTTACCACAAGATATTTCCTATATTTTTAAATACGCAATGTCGAAGAAGACTACAGCGACAATAACTCGTCTGAAAACCAATCACGGCGCATTCCCAGCTCACTTAGCTAAGTTAAATATTATCCCTTCTGGGTTATGCTTATGTGATAATATATCACAATGTGACATCAACCATATTCTTTTCAAGTGCGGTAAACATAAGTCTGAAACAGATCAGCTCTATTTAAAATTAACAGATCTTAAAATTCAGACTCCCATAAACATCACCCATTTACTTTCTTTAGACAGTGGAGAAATATTTGAGCTAATATGTAACTTTCTTTTTAAAGTTGGATATATTATTTAAAAACCAATAACCTTTACTACCATTCTGTGGCTAAAGGACTAGCTTCCAAGCCAACTCTTCAAACACACACACACACACACACACACACACACACACACACACACACACACACACACACACACACACACACACACAATAGTAAATAGTAAATAGTAAATAGTAAATAGTAAAATAAATAGGAACAATTTCAGTTTCTACCATTTTTGTCGAAAAGTTAAAAATTGAGATATTGAGCAAAACAGGTTCTCCTTTAAAATCAAGATGGCGGCTAACGTAAAGAAGGAATTCATTCGTGATTTTAAATTTAGGCTACTATTGACTCCCCTAAAGGTTAGAAAAATAAAATTTTGGGCAGCTCGGCATGCAAGGTCAAATGCTATTCCGACTGTGACTGGAATAATATACTTTTGAGTCTGATATTACTGCATGTAACTTTTTTGGTATTGTAATATAATTCAAATCCTTCTAACTACTTAAAGTCCTATATTTTGGCTATCTGTGGGCAAATTTTTAGCCAAATCGATGATGATGTATTTTGGGAATGGAGAATAATGTAAAAAAACGGTATTTTAACGTTTTCTACACTATAAAATTTGATCAAAACCTTGTTCTGAATCAAAATAACTTGTGCCATATGCCATATGATGACATTTTTGAGTCCCCTCTATTAAAATATTATGTTTTTCATTGATACTTTGCCACAGAAAATTTGTTTAAATAAACACCAAATCACTGTAAAATCGCATAAAATAACATTTTGAGAAAAAAAGAAGAAGAAGATTTTTTGACCTTAAATATCTTATTTTTACGTCACGCAGAAGCTATATACCAATTTTCAGACAAATCGGAGATCCAAAATTTTTTGCCTGAGTGATTTGACATGGAATGTATAGTACCCTCGGAGATCCGTGGAAAAAATTTACACCCAAAATAACAAAATTCAGTTTGGCAACACTGTGCGAATGTTGATAGTAACATATCCTTTTTAAGATAAGCACAACTGTAATTTAGTCCAAAAAAATTAATATATTTTTTTTGCCACCAAAAATGAGATTTTTCAACCAAATAATGTTTCAAATATGATGTGCAAAATAATTTTTAATTGGGTTCTGCTAATGGGCTCTCTTTTTGTCATTAAAGTAAAAAAAACTAAATTTTACTCATTAAATGAATGTTGTCCGGTTATCGTCTTAATTATTTTAACTGTACCGTTGGGTTAAAAATCCGTTGGGTAATTATGAATGATTAATAGTCGTTAAAATATTTTATCTGCAGCGGCTTTTGGAATATCTTAAAAATATCGAATTTCATTGATAAAATGCTCATATTCCACCGATCTTCGCTTCGACTTTACCTTACATAATCTTCTATTCTCCATATTATTTGTTTTAGTGTAACGTTGGCCACTACCATTAAAAATCTAATTATATTAAACCGTTTGATGATGCAAAGACAAACTTTGTGAAACCGGTCAAGCAAAATACAACTACCTAATTATAAAATTATAATTTTTCCTGTTAATTCTACATTCTACAGAGCAAGTGTTTAAAGAATAAATTTAGGATTCTAAAAGATTTTTATATATAAAACTGATTTTCTATGACAAAACGCCAAAATAGCAAAAGATATAAATATAATTTGTCTGGGTTCTTTAACTAAATTCTCACGTAAACACGACCAAAGGTTAAATATTTTACCGGATACCATAAGTACATTGTTGCCAGTATAACGGATGCCAAAACGAGCGCGAAGTGTATAGTATTATTATTTGTTTTCTGTCATCATGCATTCTTTGTACGTGACCAAACCATCGTAGTTGTATTTCGTTAATTTCGTCATTTATTGTATGTGTGACGTTCATTATTTCTCGTGTCCGTTCATTGGTGACATGTTCTCTTCTTGATCTTCCTGCAGCCCTTCTCCAGAAATCCATTTCGGTGACCTCTAACATTCATTTTGATTTTTCCTTCATATGCCATACTTCGCAGCTGTATGTTATAATGCTTTTCACTACGGCGTTATAGATCTTTTTCTTGTTTTGGTTGTTTATCTGCTTGTCCCAGAGTACTGAGTTTAGGAGCCTAATTACTTTCCTGCCCTGAGTGTTTCGTTCTTTAACGGCTCCGTCCAGGGTTCCATCATTCGTGATTTTCATATTCATACCCAGGTATTTATATTCGTTACATTTACTGATTGTTTCTCCTCCTTCTATAGTCGAGGAAATGAAGCATTTTGACTCGCAATTGTTTCGTCCAGCATGGATTTACTTGAAATTTTCACAGAAGGTAGGGAATAGTCCAAGGATCATTTTCTATATCATGCCGCTGTATAAAAAAATTTAATACATTCCTCACTTAAAGAACTAAACTAATGTTATATCAAAGTGAGTTATTGGCAATTTAATGTGTATTTTTTTCGACGAGTACTCAAATCTAAGTATTCAAGCTTAAATAACGGGAAAACGATGCAATATATAAAATATACCTGCTAAACATTTGTCAAATTACTTCAGAATACCTATCAAATGAGCTGCGAAGCAAGTTAAAAGCGTTAAAATTAAGCAAGTTATGATGAAAATAAAAGAACCCTTTGGAATTTTTTAAGAAAAAGTGAAAAATAAATCATACGCGATTTTCCATAAAAAATAAAATTTATAATAATCCTTATAGGAACTTCTTCATATTAGCATAAGTAATGATTTCGATAATTTTGACCGGTTTAAAATGCATATTTTTGAAAAAAAGATATAATTTAAAAAAAATTGTAATTTTTAAAATTATTGTAATTTTTATATTCTTTTGATAATAACTCCAAAAATACTCAATACACGTAAAAATAATATCTATATAACCAAATTTTAGATTTTTTTGTGACAAATACTTTACCTGTTTTATTGTTTCTACAGGGTAAAAAATAACCGAGATAGAAACGTTTAAATATTAAATTTTGCTGTGAGAACCATACAACCGGGGCCATTTAACCTTTTATTTTAAAAAAATAAGGGGTTTAAGAGATTAAGTTTAACTTGATGAAATAGCCCTTGAAATTAGCTTTTAAACGGGTTTTAGATGAACCTTACATCGTAAAAATGAACGGAGTTATTAAAAAAAAACAGTAACATTTTTTGGAGATATTTTTAAAAGATAAATTTTGAAAACATTTTGGAGCATAAATTTTAATGCTATCAACATGTTCGGGGGCTCATTTGATAGATATTTTTAAGTACTTTGACAAATGTTTAATAAGTTTATGTTATAAAGTGCATCATTTTCCCGTGATTTCAGTTTGAATACGTAGATTTTTTTACTCGCCGAAAAAAAATATACATTCAATTACCTATAACTCACTTTTAGTTAACACTAAAAGGTTTTTCTAGTAAGGAGTTTATTTCATTTTTTATTAGCTTCAATTTTAGTAATAATAACTTTTTTGTAAAAACTTATAGTTTTTGAGTTATTGATGAAGAATCGGTGTAAAACATGCATTTTTCTCAAGAAATATTAAACTCTTTGGTCTTTAATAACTCAAAAAGTTTTGATTTATTTTAATAACTTTATATAATAAATTTTGCTTAGAATTTGCTTCTCTATTGAATTATGGGGTTATTTTCAATAAAATAATTTTCACCCCCGAGAAGGGGTGGCATCCACCCCCAGGGTAAAAGCGCAAGTTGGCACCATGTCACCTTTGTTCCTTGAGATAGCCTCTAACCACTCACCAATTTTTATACAAATCGATGGAGGTTCAATGAAATCGGAGGTAATAGCTCATATCCACCTTCAGTGACTCCACTGTAGAGGGTTTTTTGAGAATACATCGAAAAATATGCATTTAATAAAAAACTTGTAGATATCAAAAATTAATCTTTTAGTAACACAAATTAAATTAAACTTAAACAATCTTTTTTCGAGTATACTGTTAGACCTTTCAAAAAATAATATGAAGCTGCTAGCATGAAAATTAAGAGACTTATGATCAAAAAAGGTCGGTACCTGCTATTCTCTATGAAAAAATCAGTGAAAACAGCCCCCCAACTACCCTTCTAATTAAAAATTGATCTTCACCTTTCTGTAAGTAGTTCCTTTTATATTCGTATTATCAATACGCCCAAGAAGTTTGACCTATTTAAAAGGCCCAATTTTAGAAAAAGTGGAGTTTAAAGAAAAATTGACTTTTTGCAATTTCCTATTTGTCACCTTTTACTTCAAAATATCTCCGAAAATACTGGAGATACGAAAAAACTTATGGACTACTAAATTGTAGCTTATTATTTAATAAGTAAAATTCCATTGTGCATAGATTTTCATTACAGTGAACAGTTAGCGGAATAAAGCTATTTAGTAGATCAGATGTAGAAAAAAGGATAGTAAAGGCAAAATATGCACTCATTATACGGGTGTTAGTAAATAAGTATGAAAAATTTTAAGGGCTAATTCTACATGAAAAATTAATACCAGTTTTCTCTATAAACATATGTCCGCAAATGCTTAGTTTCGGAGATACGGGGTGTTGAAATTTTTATTTCAAACTGCCACTTTATTTATTGCTCTAAGACCAGTTGAGCTATGAAAATGAAATTTGGTGAGTTTTAGGAGGTAGTTATTACAAATTTTTTGACATACAATTTAAAATTTTGTATTCATCATTGGCGCCCCTACGGGCAATGGTCTGAATTTTTTTAAAGAAAAAAATAGTACGCCACTGAGACATTTCGAATTAAAAATTATTTTTAAATTCCACGTCTAATTTATGATAAAAAACCTTTCTTGCCTTTTTTCATATGATGCACCGTTTTTATGCAGAAAAATAAAACATCTTGACGCGTATTTTTCATTTCTTAATACATCATCAAGAACTATCCAATATAATAATACTAAACTAGAACAATAACTGAAAATATTACTAATAAAATTTCAATTAGGTATAAAGCTGCAAGAAATGTTTAAAATGATCTCCTTTACAGATAACAGAAGCATTTTATATTCATCATTGGCGCGCGTACGGGTAATGGTCTGAATCTTTTGAAGAAAACAATAGCACGCCACTGAGATATGTCAAACTAAAAATCATTTTTGAATTCCTCTTTCAATTTACGATAAAAAATCTTTCTTTTCTTTTTTTCATATGAGGCGCCGTTTTTATACAAAAAAATAAAACATCTTAACGCTTACCAAGTATTTGAGGTAGTTTCCATATGCATAGAAAATTAGTTCAAATACTTTGTGAACGTTAAGATGTTTAATTTTTTTGCATAAAAACAGCACCGCATATGAAAAAAAGGCAAGAAAGATTTTTTGTCGTCAATTGAAGGAGGAATTCAAAAATGATTTTTAGTTTTACATATCTCAGTGGCGTACTATTTTTCTCTTAAAAAAATTCAGACCATTACCCGTACGCGCGCCAATGATGAATATAAAATTCTTCTGTTACCTGTAAAGGAGATCATTTTAAACATTTCTTGCAGCTTTGCACCTAGTTGAAATGGTATTAGTAATATTTTCTGTTATTGTTCTAGTTAAGTATTATTATATTGGATAGTTCTTGATGATGTATTAAGAAATGAAAAATATGCGCCAAGATGTTTTATTTTTCTGCATAAAAAAGGTGCATCATATGAAAAAAAGGCAAGAAAGGTTTTTTATCATAAATTAGATGCGAAATTTAAAAATAATTTCTAATTCGAAATATCTCAGTGGCGTACTATTTTTTTTCTTTAAAATAATTCAGACCATTGCACGTAGGCGCGCCAATGATGAATACAAAATTCTTAATTGTATGTCATAAAATTTGTAATAACTACCCCCTAAAACTCACCAAATTTCATTTTCATAGCTCAACTGGTCTTAGAGCAATAAATAAATTGGAAGTTTGAAATAAAAATTTCAACACCCCGTATCTCCGAAAATAAGCATTTGCGGACATATGTTTATAGAGCAAACTGGCATTAATTTTTCATGTAGAAATAGCTCTTAAAATTTTTCATACTTATTTACTAACACCCTGTATAATCATAATGCATTAAGGAAAAACTGGAACACACGCGATATATCAGAATTAACCAAAATCAAAATATTTACAGGAAGAGACAGGAAGAAACAACTAGCAAAAAATTACAAACCTTTATAAAAAATCGTTGAGGAAAATCCTAAAAATATACTGGCCAGATAAAATAAAAAACATAGATCTACGGAGAAGAACAAAATAAGAGAAAATAACAGTCACGATTAAAAATATGAAATGGAAATGGATTATACGGACTCTGGGGAAGGATCGAAATAATATAACCAAACAAGCACTCGAATACCAACCAGACGAAAGAAGAAGACGAGGAAGACCTGATAATAGCTGGAGAAGAACTGTAATAAGAGATCATGAAAGAATTGGCCTGAGATGGAGAGAAGTCCAACAGAGAGCGAGAAACAGAGAGCAATGGAAAATACTTGTATAGCAAATTTCGAAAGAATAAAACAGAAAAGGATGCGCTGGGAAGGGATTACAGGAAGAGATAGAGAGAGAGAGAGAGAGAGAGAGAGAGAGAGAGAGAGAGAGAGAGAGAGAGAGAGAGAGAGAGAGAGAAACAATACCGATTATTTATCAAAATAAAATTTAATAATAAACCTAACCTAACCTATCGAAAGGCTCATCAAACAATTGTTAACTTTAAAAAATAAACAGTTGTCAAGGGTATATAGTGGTATTGTTAAGTACATTACATTATCATACATAATATAACATTACATTATCATATATAATACATAATCTTCTTCCATCGAAATAAAATATAAAATTTAAAAAATTAGAAAATACATCTTTCATAACTACACCCAAGAAATAAGTTTTTCTAACTTGATTTAAGAGTATAAAAAAACGAAAACAAACAGTTTACAGCAAATCCTTATCGTATATCCGAGCAAAACCACCTAATTGGCAAAAGTTATAAATAGAATTGGTCTGGGTTCTACAACTAAATTTGCACATAAACACGACCAAGGTTAAATATTTTCCTTGATACTATAAGTACATTGTTGCCAGTATAACGGATGCCAAAGCGAGCGCTAACTGTATGAAATTATTCTTGTTAATATACACGCTGTATATTGATCGGAAGTCACGAAGAGTCAAAACTATACAGAAGCCACGAGGGACGCAAATGCAATATATATATATATATATATATATATATATATATATATATATTATATTTAGTTTACAAATTGATGTTTGTACCGTCCAACGGTGTTATGTCAAAATTATGTTGTTTCTCTTTAATAAACAAGGTTTAAAAAAATATTTGTTGTTTTAAGTTAGCAGGTATAGGTCATATTATTAAAAAATTAATAATAATAAAATAATATTTGAGTAAAATTTATCACAGGATACATCGTTTAATGAGTTTTAAAGATTCCTTTAAAACAAGATATCGCTGGTTGCATTAGCTATACACGTTTTTAAAATATTGCCTTTTTTTGTGAGTACCAATAGGAAATTTAATTGAGATAGGTATTTTTGATAATTTTTTTGAACAAGAACCCATCATTTCTCCATCCTAAAATTTGGCAAATATGTTCAGAAAACAATAAAGAAAAATATATAATTTTTTGAAAAAAAATCAAAAATAGGTATTTTGAGATTTTTTAAAAAAAAATTTTTCTTCGTAAATCTCGATTTTTTTTTTCAAAAAAATAAAGCTTGCGGCACATCGTTTTAAAGGTATTTAGAAGACGCTCATATCGGTAGCTGTAATAGTTTTCAAAATATTAAGCTTTTTATTAGAACCCCTCATGAACAAAATTGACAAATTTGTTATTTTCAAAAATTCATAAAACCAAAACCAGTAGTCAAAAAATTCTAAAATTTTTAATTTTTCAGTTTTTTGGTAAGCAGAATAAATGTGCCAAAAATAATCAAAATCGGAGATGGTCGAAACAATCGCCTGGTCGATTTGATATGGATTGACCCTGTAGTAAATAAGTATTGATTATTTTTAAAATGAGTATTTGTTCATTAACTTTAATAAGTTATTATTAAAAGTTAATAATACCTTGCTTTTTAATCAGAGTTCTTAAAAATTTCAATATAATTTAAAATTAAAGTCATTAAATTGTCTGCCTCACTCCCAAACACGCCTCAAACACATTGGCACACTATCAAATAATTAGATAAAACACGTGAAATTTGACAAATAATTTGACCACAGGGACCTTTAGTTAGCCTTCGGGCCGCATAAAAAACACTAGAAGGCCGCATGTTGAGTATCACTGTGCTAGATCCATGTTTTGAAATTTTGTCAGGAGGCTAAAAAAACATTAAAAATGTAAATTTTCCAAAAAGTATCATAGCATTTCATCATTAAAGGGGCAGCAATAAATATCATAAAATGGCACACTAATTTGTCATTTTTCTGCATGTCCCTTACATCTTCAGAAATTTGTACTTTTAGTTTGGATTTAGGAGAACGAAAAATTTGGATTTAACAGGTTTTGATTCTGATGGGCTCACTTGTTGGTTACAGAGAATCAGATATAATAATGCCTGGTTGCACCAACAGATTTAAAGGTTAAGATGTGCCTTAAGCTCAGCTTATATAACATTCGCGTTCCACCATTGAGTCTTAGATCAGTTTTGGTGCAATGTAAGTGTGACTAAAAGTGGCCTTATCTATAAGATGAGCTTGAATAGATAAGGCCACTAAATGTATATTGAAGGTCGTTTAACAGACGAGACCTTTCCAGAAAAGGGATAAAATTAATGCATGAAATTCTGGGGTAGGTATGTTAAAAATATTTTAATAAAAAGCTATTCAAGTTTTAACCTCATTTTACTACATTATCAAAACTGATCAACTAGGATCTTTAAGTTCAAAATATTGGTAAACATGCAATATACTATTCTTACCCTGTAGGAGATTCTGCATTAGGATGCAATTGCATTGTTAGATCTCCTAATCTATTAAAAGCTTGTCCTGCGGCGGTGAATATTTCACCAACCTATAACCAATATTAGAGCTACAATTTTTGTTTAAGTTATAATAAAAAAATCTTTTACCTTGCTGGCTGAACTCATAACTATTTTATTAAAAATAATAAATACTCCTAAAATAATTCAAAACCTTCAAAACCAAAACATTTCCAGAGTTTAAACATGAAGTTAAATACAAATCGCTCAAGTGGGTGCGTTCGGACGACCATAGCGGCTGGCTGCCAGCAGAAAACTAATGTCAAAGTCAAAGTGAGTGTCACAACGGGATATTCTGCTTCTCTTTATGTGACTACCGACATCGACTTCCTACATCTAAAAATATTAATAAAGAAATTTATTTATATTTTTGTATTTAAAAATACATTCTTACAACTATATAATGTAGATGCTATTTTGACAAAAAACTGGCAAGAAAACAGGTAAGAAACTGGTAAGAAACATTCCCTATCAAAATATTATGGTAAAGTAAACCACTGTGTCTAGGTACACGCTAACGTGTACGCAAATAAAAAAGTTAGGTACACGCTTAAACGTCATACAAGTCAATGACGTCATTATTTAGCGTGTACTATGACTGGTTTTTTTGGTACACGCTAATTTGAGCAGGTCCATGTCACCAGCCCCCCTTTTTCGATTTGAGGGTCAAAAAAAGCTCATTCGTTTGTATTGCGTTAGTACTGGATTGTATCACCCTTCATTCGTTTGTACTGCCCCCACCCTTTTAAATCTGCCTGGAGGGGCTGGTGACATGCCATCCCCCCTTTTTCGATTTGAGGGTCAAAAAAAGCCCATTCGTTTGTATTGCGTTAGTACTGGATTGTATCACCTTTCATTCGTTTGTACTGCCCCCACTCTTTTAAATCTGCCTGGAGGGGCTGGTGACATGCCATCCCCCCTTTTTCGATCTGGGGGTCCGGGATGGGTATGTTCGTTTGTACTGCGTTAGTATCGGATTGTATCGTCCTTATTTTGTTTGCACTGCCCCCACCCGTCTAGATTGGCCTGGGGGGGCCAGTGACATGCTACCCTCTACTCTGCACTTTTTGCCTTCTGAATGTCGAAAATAGGCTATTTCGTTTGTACTGCGTTAGTACTGGATTGTATCACCCTTCATTCGTTTGTACTGCCTCCACCCTTTTAAATCTGCCTGGAGGGGCTGGTGACATGCCATCCCCCCCTTTTTCGATATGGGGGTCCGGGATGGGTATGTTCGTTTGTACTACGTTAGTATCGGATTGTATCGCCCTTATTTTGTTTGTACCGTCCCCACCCGTCTAGATTGGCCTGGGGGCCAGTGACATGCTACCCCTCTACTATGCATTCTTTGCCATCTGAATGTCAAAAATAGGCTACTTCGTTTGTACTGCGTTAGTACTGGATTGTACCGCCCTTATTTTGTTTGTACTACCCCTACCCTTCTACATTTAAAACAGAGAAGGATTAGTGCTAGGAGTAAGGACACAAAATCAGCCAAACCTTGCACATAGTAACATCGCGGGTGTAAAACTTGGTAAATTCGTCAAAAATGAAACGAATTAAATTTTGAAACTGAAAAACAGGCTTGCAAGCCACTCTTCACTCTTCACTCTCCATGGGGAATGGAAATTTACCCCGTCAGATGGATCTCGGAGTAGTAGCGATTTGAAAAATGGTACATGTATTTGTTGGGGATATTTAGAACACCATTTTCAATCAGAAATCAGGGCAGCGACCTTGTCTTTTCCTACTAGGAAGAAATTTATCCATCCCCTCAATAAATTTTACAGTTTCAGACGCAATCGATATGAAAATCAAAGATCTTATGCGGCGCATTCCGAAATGCACTCTTCGTTGTACAATTTCAACCTCTCTGGATAACTGATTAACTGAAACATACATACGGCAGAATTCATTGGAATAGAAAATTATTAAAAGTATTTGGAACATTAAATGAAAAATTCCCACAATCAATATCTTTCTTACCATTTAATGCCAGAGACCAGGTAACAATAATTGCCGCTGCTATGTTATGATAATTTGTTTTCTAGAAAGGTTTGTATTGTTCGTTTATGACTGCAATAAGATTCAGAATTTCCGTATTTCATTTGTAAAATAAATATAGTGTCAAAAACTTGCTTATACATTTGACGCACTGTCCGTCAACGTGTTAATTGACTCTACAGATTCAGTGCCAAAACGAGACATTTTTATAGAAAAATATTTGCAAGTATATTAAATGCCAAACTGATCTATTAAATAAACAATGACATTGCAATTTTCGATTTCTACTATGGAATTATCGCTGTATAAATCAGGGCGGATCTGTTTTGAGGTGGATGTGAGAGGTGGCATTCCGATTTTTGCAGATAAAATTAGGTGACAACTTCAGTAATTATAACTGACTTATGCCCCTTCTCAAATATGTTTGGAACATTATTAAAAAAATTTAAATATTTAAAAATTTCGAAAAACATCGATTTTTTTCAACTTTCATTGCGTGTAAAACGATTCATTTTGGAACAAAGTCATAGGAAAATAAAATAAAGATAATTGAATTTTGTATGATATACGACACGACTGGTATAAAACATCTTAAATGATTATCCTTTCTGCAAAATAGCAATAAATTCAAAATAAGAGGGCAAAATAAGCCTCTTTTTATTCAATGGTTTTCAACAACTTTGGCTGCACTTAGAACCTTCGTATTTTACTTAGAAAATTCTTACAACATACTGAATCCGTCCACCAAATTTCATTAAAATCGACATAATAGATTTTGCATAATAATTTTGCAATCTAAATTTTTTTAGAAAAAGTTCAAATTTTTTAGAAATTTCTGAACAACAAGTAGACCTGTTAGAAGTTTGCTAATTTTTTTACATATCGAGAGGTACTTTACCAATCCAATACACTTTACAAAATTAAAATCGGATTATTTAAGCGGCCTCAGTACTGTTTTAAGGATATAAACAATTTTTTTGCTTATAAACAAATATAGTGAGGACGTTTGAATTGGAATAAATTCATTTTCTCGAGAATGGGCAACTCTGGAGATAAATCCCTAAACAGGTCGATTTTTATATTTAAATTATAATTTTTGGGATATCTATCATACTACTAACGTCATCCATCTGGGTGTGATGACGTAATCGATGATTTTTTTAAATGAAAATGTGGGTCGTGTGCTCGCTTATTTGAAAGATTACTCAATTCTCTATTTATTACATAATTATTTATACAGGGTGCCCAATTTTTTTTTAATTAATTGAACAAACAGAAGAAAGTATTTAATTTAGTTGATTCGAGATACATTTTACTGTTGTCCTAAAACAGAAAAAAATGTTCATTTGATAAATAACAGAAAAATGAATTTATTCGTATTTATTAACTCAAACGTCCTCACTGTATTTGTTTATAAGCCAAAAAATTGTGTATAACTTTAAAACATTGCTGAGGCCGATTAAATAAACCAACTTAGTTCTGTAAAGTGTATTAGACAGGTAGGGCGTATCTTTATATGTAAAAAAATTAGGAAACTTCTAAATAATGGTCTACTTTTTGTTCAGAAATTTTATAAAAAAATTTAACTTTTTAAAAAAAATTTAGATTGCAAAATTATTATGCCAAATCTATTAAGTGTATTTTATTGTCGTATATCATAAAAAATTCAATTATCTTTATTTTATTTCCCTACGACTTTATTCCAAAATGAATCGTTTTAAAAACGATTGAAAAGTTGAAAAAAATCAATGTTTTTCGAAATTTTTAAATATTTGAATATTTTTATTAATGTTCCGGACATATTTGAGAAAAAGCATAAGCCAATTATAATTACTGAAGTTGTCACCTAATTTTATCCGCAAAAATCGGAATGCCACCTCTCACATCCACTTCAAAACAGATCCGCCCTTGTCTATACAGCGATAATTCCATAGTAAAAAATCGAAAATTGCACTGTCATTGTTTATTTAATAGGTCAGTTTGGCATTTCACATATTTGCAAATATTTTTCTATAAAAATGTCTCGTTTTGGCACTGAATCTTTAGAGTCAATTAACACGTTGACGGACAGTGCGTCAAATGTAAAAGCAAGTTTTTGACACTATATTTATTTTGCAAATGGAATACGGAAATTCTGAATCTCATTGTAGTCATAAATGAACAATACAAACCTTTCTAGAAAACAAATTACCATACCATAGCAACGGCAATTATTGTTATCTGGTCTCTCGCATTAGATGGTAGGAAAGACATTGATTGTGGGAATTTTTCATTTAATATTCCAAATACTTTTAATAATTTTCGATTCCAATGAATTCTGCCGTATGTATGTTTCAGTTAATCAGTTATCCAGAGAGGTTGAAATTGTACAACGAAGAGTGCATTTCGGAATGCGCCGCATGAGGTAAAATTAATTGAGGGGATGGATAAATTTCTTCCTAGTAGAAAAAGGCAAGGTCGCTCCTCTGATTTCTGATCGAAAATGGTGTTCAAAATATCTCCAACAAATACATGTACCATTTTTCAAATCGGTAGCGTAGAACTACTCCGAGATCCATATGAGGGTGTAACTTTCCATTCCCCATGGAGAGTGGCTTGCAAGCCTGTTTTTCAGTTTCAAAATGTAATTCGTTACATTTTTGACGAATTTACCAAATTTTACACCCGCGGTGTTACTATAATAGTTTTGGCTAATTTTGTGTCCTTATTACTAGCATTAATCCTCCCCTGTTTTAAATGTAGAAGGGTAGCATGTCATTGGCCCCCCAGGCCAATCTAGATGGGTAGGGGCGGTACAAACAAAATAAGGGCGATACAATCCGATACTAACGCAGTACAAACGAACATACCCTTCCCGGACCACCATATCGAAAAGAGGGGGATGGAATGTCACCAGCCCCTCCAGGCAGATTTAAAAGAGTGGAGGCAGTACAAACGAATGAAGAGTGATACAATCCAGTAGTAACGCAGTACAAACGAAATAGCCTACTTTCGACGTCAGATGGCAAAAAGTGCAAATTAGAGGGGTAGCATGTCACTAACCCCCCCAGGCCAATCAAGACGGGTGGGGGCGGTACAAACAAAATAAGGGCGATACGATCCGATACTAACGTAGTACAAACGAACATACCCATCCCGGACCCCCATATCGAAAAAGGGGGGATGGCATGTCACCAGCCCCTCCAGGCAGAATTAAAAGGGTGGAGGCAGTACAAAAGAATGAAGGGCGATACAATCCAGTACTAACGCAGTACAAACGAAATAGCCTATTTTCGACATTCAGAAGGCAAAAAGTGCAGAGTAGAGGGTAGCATGTCACTGCCCCCCCCCAGGCCAATCTAGACGGGTGGGGGCAGTACAAACAAAATAAGGACGATACAATCCGATACTAACGCAGTACAAACGAAAATACCCATCCCGGACCTTCAGATCGAAAAAGGGGGGATGGCATGTCACCAGTCCCTCCAGGCAGATTTAAAAAGGTGGGGGCAGTACAAACGAATGAAGGGTGATACAATCCAGTACTAACGCAATACAAACGAATGAGCTTTCTTTTGACCCTCAAATCGAAAAAGGGGGGTATGGCATGTCACCAGCCCCTCCAGGCAGATTTAAAAGGGTGGGGGCAGTACAAACGAATGAAGGGTGATACAATCCAGTACTAACGCAATACAAACGAATGAGCTTTTTTTGACCCTCAAATCGAAAAAGGGGGGATGGCATGTCACCAGCCCCTCCAGGCAGATTTAAAAGGGTGGAGGCAGTACAAACGAATGAAGGGTGATACAATCCAGTACTAACGCAATACAAACGAATGAGCTTTCTTTTGACCCTCAAATTGAAAAAGGGGGGGCTGGTGACATGGACCTAATTTGAGCCGCGTGTGTGCTGGGGTATTAAGTATCTGTAAGTATCGCGAGTGTGGTTAGAATTTGTCTAATCGCTTTATGTTTACACTTTAATATATTGATTTGTAAAGAGTTTTTTTTTAATTAACTATGGAATGTGGACATTTATTTAGTTCTTATAATGAGTTTAACAACATTCTAAAACAGTATGAAAAAGATAAGGGACTAAAATTCGTGATTAAGGATAGCAGAAGTAGGTAATAAGATAAAATATACGGGGCGATTGATTATTGTAATAAATCTCAGTAGATTCGCTATAGTAATAGATAGCAATAAAAGTTAGTAACAAAATTGTAGCAAACTTTGAGCTTCATATTACAAAATTAGTTAGAATATTACAGGGCGTTCGATAATATAGTGGCAGACCAAACTTATGTTTTTTAAATGGAACATCCTATATCTTATATTATGTTCGAAATCTTCTTAACTTCCATATCACAAAAATATAAAGATTTATTATGTTATACAGGGTATTTACAAAGTTATAACCAATTTTCTATGAAAATCGTAACAAGTTCAACTCCCTGTATAAATAAAAATAAACACCACAGCAAAAATAAACACCAATATAAACTTGTATAATTAACTTACGTATAAAAATTATTTTAACAGGATTTTATATAGGTATATATCATGTTTACTAATATTTATTTTGCTAACCTGAATATATATTATACAGAGTGTCCCAAAAGTAGTGGAACGGTCGAATATTTCGCGAACTAAACATCGGATCGAAAAACTGAAAAATATGTTTTCAATCATTTTCAAAAATCTATCCAATGACATTAAACACCAACCCCCACTACACCCCCTGGAGGTGGGGTGGGGGTAACTTTAAAATCTTAAATGGAAACCCCTAGTTTTTCTTGCAGATTGGGATTCGTTACGTAAAAGTAAGCAACTTTTATTCAAGACATTTTTTCAAACTGTGGATAAATGGCGCTATAATTGGGAAAAACGATTTATCCTGATACCATAGGTAAATTATAGAAACGGTCTAATATCTCGAGAAATACACTTCCAAATGAGAAACTAAAAAAGAGGTTTGTAATATTTTTTGAAAACCTATCGACAAACACCAAAAATGACCCTCCAACCCACCCACTGGAGGTGAGGTGGGGGGTAACTTTAAAATCTTAAATAGCAACCCCCACTTTTTATTACAGATTCGGATTTGTTATGAAAACTTAAGCAACATTTATTCGAAACATTTTTTAGAATTGTTGATAGATGGCGCTTTAATTGGAAAAATACGATTTATTAGCGCCATCTATCAGCAATTTTAAAAAATGTTTCGAATAAATGTTGCTTAATTTTTCATGACGAAATCGAATCTGCAATAAAAAGTAGGGGTTGCTATTTAAGATTTTAAATTTACCCCCACCCCACCTCCAGGGGGTGGGTTGGAGGGTCATGTTGGTGTTTATCGATAGGTTTTCGAAAAATATTAAAAACCACTTTTTTAGTTTCTCATTTGGAAGTGTATTTCTCGAGATATTAGACAGTTTCTATAATTTACCTATGGTATAAGGATAAATCGTTTTTTCCAATTATAGCGACATCTATCCACAGTTCGAAAAAATTTCTTGAATAAAAGTTGCTTACTTTTACGTAACGAATGCAAATCTGCAAGAAAAACTAGGGGTTTCCATTTGAGATTTTAAAGTTACCCCCCACCCCACCTCCAGGGGGTGTAGTGGCGGTTGGTGTTTGGTGTCATTGGATAGATTTTTGAAAATGATTGAACACGTATTTTTCAGTTTTTCGATCCGATGTTTAGTTCGCGAAATATTCGACCGTTACACTACTTTTGGGACACCCTATATATACTTTTATACCTACACATTGTTTTATTACAATTATGTTTGAAACATCTGAAGAGTTTTGCTTCCCTTCCCCTTCCCTTAATAAAAATATTTTCTATCAAACAAACAACAATAAACATATCAAAATAGCGTGTACCAAAATATAAAGTCACTGCCAGGTCACTGCGCACGCTAAATAATGACGTCACTGGCTTGATGCAGTTTAATTCGCGTGTATTACCTAACTTTTTTCTTCTTCTTCTTCTCTTCATTTAAATGGCCTTAGCTGCCAGGGCTATCCGGCCAGGATCCGTGAATATAGACTTGAATATTCAAGAGCCGTACCTGAGGTACATCTGGGCTTAAGCTCATAGCTCCTGAATCTGAAATAATTAAGAGATAAAAAAAAACTTTGTAATTGTTTATAAGTTCCATAACTAAAGTTCTACTATTAATGGTCTAGTTCTAGTACTACCACGCAAAACCGCACTAAGCACAAAGCACATGCATTGCAAGCAAGCATAAAGTCATAAAGTTTTTAAGCAAGCTACACACGAGTCATTGTTGGTGTTAAAAACTTTTGCACTGCGATTAATGTCTTTGAGTTTAAATTTTTAAACAACACATCAGTTAATGTCGGATCACCTTCTAGTTCCCTTCTAAGCAACTAGGACTCTCTTTGGAACCTAGTACATTCCAATAAAACATGTTGTAAAGTTCCTACACTGCCACATAAACACTGGTTTGAATTCACTACCTTCAATCTAAATAAATGTACAGGAACACTACAATGTCCACTTCTCATACGACACATTTGTGTGATTACACCTCTCCCCAGGTTGGGATATTTTGTAAACCATGCCTTTTTATATGGAACTGTAACTTGTGAGCAATAAGTAATTCCTTTTGCCTCTCCTATTTGTTGGAATCGATTTTCCCAACCAATCTATAGGTTTTCTTTATATTTAATTTAAAAATCTTTAAAGGGGCCTTTGGTTCTTCACTAATGGGCAGCTTTCTTCCAAGATTCGCAAGATGGTCAGCTCTATCATTCCCAATAATTCCAGTGTGACTTGGAATCCATGCAAATTTAATTTCTCTATGTTGTTCATCAAATTCACATAGTTTTTGTTTTAGTTGGAGAATTTGTGAGTCTATTGCCGCCTTGTAGCTTGGTCTTGTGATTTTTTCTAGAGCACTCTTAGAATCACTACAGATGAGGCACTTTGTGAAATAATTCTGTTGGATTAACAATAATGCTTTTTTAATGGCAAATACTTCTGCTGAGCAAATTGAATTAGCGGAGGGTAATCTTGCTGTTAACTGTGTTCTCTCGTTAAGGTATATCCCAATACCTACATTACCTTGTTTATCTTTGGATCCATCTGTGAAAATAAGTTTATATTCCGACCAGTTATTGAGGTACCATTCCATAAACTTGGTTTGGTTATTTGCCTCTTTGCCCATATTGACAGTTTCATAAGCCATAGGAGAAATCTGAATATTAAGTGGAAAGGAGTGACAAGGAAATAAGGAGCTATGTGCTACCTCATGAATTTCATGTAAAGTATTCTGGAAAGCAGCCAGTATTGGTGGGAAATATTTTCTTCTCCAAAAACTAAAGTAACCCAGAAAGACATTGTGAAATTGCTCAATTGAGGCATATATTGGGTTGTCATAGGCTACTACTTTTAAAATGAATTTAGATGCTAGCCATATTCTTCTGAGATCTAACGGTGTTTCTCCATACTCTGACAAAATTATATGAACTGGAGAAGACCTCATAAATCCCCCCACCACTCTAAGAGCTCTATACTGAACCTTATCCAATTTTGCAAGTAGAGAACGTGCACAACCTCCCAGAAAAATGGATCCATAGTCAAGATGTGATCTAATGTATGCCTTTTATAGAGTGAGTAAAGTTGCAGGATGTGCTCCCCACCAAGTTCGACACAAACAACGAATAATATTGACTCCACTGGAAGCCCTCAATGCCATCTTTTCAATTTGACTTCTCCAAGAAAGGGAACTATCTAGAATAACTCCCAAATGAGAAACTTCTTGTTTCCAATCTAAACGTATGTTATTCACTGATATTAGTGAATTCGGAATATTATTCCTATTTCTATCAAAAAAAATTGCTTGACTTTTGCTAGATGACAGACACATTCCCATATCATGAAGTTTATTAGAAATACTTTCTACTGTACCATTTAATTTTTCCACAACACCCACCCAGCTGTTGCCGGAGCAGTAGAGGGCAACATCGTCTGCATACTGAGTAATTAGAACATCCTCTGGCACACAAAATAAGATTATATTGATGACAATATTAAATAGTACTGGACTCAAAGGGGAACCCTGAGGAAGGCCCACATTGGTAGTTCTTGGTCCTAGCAGATTTAAGGAAATAGGATCACGAACAGACACCAAACGATTAGTCAATAAATGTTTAACCAATTCAATAAGTAACCATGGCAAGTTGAGATCTCCCAAAGCGTCCAATAATTGGATGATTGACACTTTATCATATGCAGAAGAAATGTCTAAAAGACCGCGTCCCACCATAAAATAATTTGATCAAACTTGACAGTTAGTGACACAAAGTGACAGTTAGTGACGTCACATCCTGAGTGTTCATTGTGGATAATAATGAAAAATTTAAATTTTAAATGAAGTACAAACAAGTTAGACAACTCAATACAAAAAATTTGATCAAACTAGACTGATAGTGAGAGCACAGATTTTTAGAATTTCAAAAAAACTGCAATTGTGACGTCACTTTGACGTACTTCCGCAGTTTGCTCAAACTGTTTGATCAAATTATTTGATGGTGAGACGCGGCCTTAACATAACAGCAGCTGCTGGTTTCCTTTTTGAGATATTCATTGAGATTTCATTGACCAGATGAATTAAGTTTTCAGACACCCCTCTACCTTTACGATAGCCAGTCTGGAAAGGCGATAGTATCATAAAATGTTCTACATACCAATCTAACCTTATTTTTATCATGTTCTCTAAAAGTTTACTAACACACGATGATAAAACGATTGGTCTCCAGCCCGAAAGACAATTTATATTTTTATTGGGTTTGGAAATTAGACACACTGTTTGTGATTTCCATTGAGTGGGAATATGCATTCCTTCCTTTAAACATAAATTGAAAAATTTTAACAGGAACTTGATTGCTGACTCTGGAAGATGTTGCAACATAGAAAATGTTATACCATCCTGGCCCGGCACAGTATCCTTTCGTTCAACCAAAACCAATGAAAGTTGGTTTAAAGTGAAGAGTTCATACTCGATAGTATTAGATTTCACTGGGTGAGACGCAATGTCCTCAAATACAGGTGGAGTCAATGAACAAAGCATTTCCTCCCCTAACGATGAATTACTAGGAGTTCTAACTGAGGCTTTAGTGAAAGCCTTATGGAAACTTCTCACTTTTCTCCACATTACTGATATTGGAGTATCAGGGGAAATTGTGGAACAAAACACAACAAATGATTTTTTCTTTTTGGTTTTAAGTTCTTTTTTACAATGTGCCCTAATTTTTTTAAAATTAATGAAGTTTTCTAAAGAAGGGACCTGTTTGAACTTCTTGACTGCCTCCCTATTTGATTTAATTAAAACTGAACACTCTTCATCCCACCAAGGTAATTGTGGTTTATGGAATCTAACACGCTTTTTCTTAGGGATGAACCTGTTTGCTGCGTCTAATATTAGGTTTTGAAAATCTGTGTAAGAATCATTAGGAATGTTGTTAATGTTAGACTCAATATATTGGTTGAATTGTTCCCAATTGGCTTTTTTCACATTAAAGATACTGCGATCTTGAAGAGGGTCATTTCTTTGGGGACTATTTCTATCCTGCCCGTAACACACTACAAAAGGAAAGTGATCACTTGCTCCTATCTCTGGAAAAACTTCCCAAAGGCAGTCCACAGCCAAACCTGGAGATGCTATAGCTACGTCAGGGACACTGTTTGAGTCAGGCGGTGAAATTCTTGTCGCCTCACCTGTATTGAGAAAACACAAGTTATCCTCCTCCAAAAGATCTGCAAGACGATTGCCGTTCGGATTGTTAGATGATGAACCCCATAAAGAATGTTGGCAATTCAAGTCACCTATGAAGAAAAACGGTTTATCACACATTTGAACCAATTCTCTAAAGATCTCCTTACGAAAACGAACATCTGGTGTCTTATACGATCCTATAATAAAATTTTTTTCAAATTTGACAATGATAGCCTGCCATTTTTCAGGCAAGTGAATATGTGAAATGTCTATCCTATCAGCTGCCAGAGACTGATGAATAAGTACCGCTATTCCACCCCATCCATCAATCCTATCATCCCTATAGCAGTAAAAATTAGGAATATGCAAGTGCTGTGAAAATTTCAGATGTGTTTCATTTGGAAGAATGATATTAACATCATATTCGTTAAGAAACACCATTAGATCTTGCTTATTGTTAAAGAAACCATTAATATTCCAATGCAAAATATTAAATATCATAACTATATATACAATTTGTTACTATTATTATTATTTTTTCTTTTTAATATAAAAAATAATATATTATATTATCTGTACTATACTACTTTTACTAAAATTAGATGTATTATGTGACTCATCAAAACCTGCAAAATCCATATTATTATCAGAGGTTAAATCAACGTTTTTTGAAAATACACTATCCTGAGAATGTACAGGATTGCTCGTTAATGAAAGTGCAAAACTTGGGCCTTGTGATCCCATATACTTTTGTGAATCATTTAATTTGTTTAAAATCGGTAATCTAGGTAAATTTCTGCTTAGATCCTCATTTAATAAAGCTTTATGCGCCTCTTTGTCATAACTAATGTCTTTAAGAATTACTTCATTTTTCCTTTTAACTGGGACCACATGACTTTGACTCTGGAAATGGGAAGTGGAGGATGGGGATTTTTGAAGTGCTTGAGTAAATGCTCTGGGTGAACTGGATAGTAAAGAAGGAAAATCCCTACTTCTCCTCTGAAACATTCTCGAATTTTCTGGCTTTTCCTTAATTGGGGGAAACAGCTTGGCAGCTTCAAAAAAGGTGAGATCTTGGAAGACCATTACTTCATTTATCTTTTTTGTCTCTCGAATTCTTTGCAAATTTTATTTGTGGCAAGGTGTTCGAGATCGCAGTATAGGCATTTTGGTACAGAAACTGTGCAGTTTTGAAATGTATGTTTATCTGAACATTTCGGGCATCTTGCTTTTCCCCGGCACTGTCTTTGTGAGTGCCCAAATCTTAGGCATTTGAAACATTGCTGTACAGGAGGGATGTATGGATCTACTGTTACCAAGTTTGAATAGATAATTATTTCTTTAGGGGGAGTTCTTACGTCAAAGAGTAGTTGTACAGTTCCTGTTGGAATGTATGTAACGGTCCCATTGCTATCTAAAACTCCTCTGTTAAGTCTTCTGGCCGATATAATTTTCCCGTTTTTTTGTAATTTACTGTCGTTAACTATGTTTTCCATTGAACTATTTATACTTACATCTCTAATAATACCCCTTGATGTTAGCATTTTTTGAGGTATATAAGCAAGAAATCCATTCTCAAGAATTTCTGTGCTATTTAGTGCCATATTTGCCTGTTTGGAGGTAAAAATTACTCCAATTCTATTCATGCCTTTTCTACTAATTTCTTTAATTCCAGTCGTACCCATTGTATGAAATACTTTCCCAATATCCATAGGATGGATATTACCTGCTTTTCCCTTGTCACTCTCTATCATAATAAGGAATGGGCCGAAGTCAGTGTCTTTGTATTCAACTTTTCTTCTACTAATATTTTCAATCCTAGATGATAAGTTATTCGAGAGTTATCAAGTAACTCTATGAGAATACGGTAACGTTATAAATAACATGTAAAGTATACAGTAAAATAGCGTTACCGTATTCTCCTAGGGTTACTTGATAACTTTCTATTAACTTCTGTTAGCATGATCTGATCGTTTTGAAATTTATTTTTTAAAGCACAGAGTTCTTTTTCTATTAAATTAATGTTATTTTTAT
This sequence comes from Diabrotica virgifera virgifera, assembly GCF_917563875.1. Lineage (NCBI taxonomy): Eukaryota > Metazoa > Arthropoda > Insecta > Coleoptera > Chrysomelidae > Diabrotica > Diabrotica virgifera. The sequence continues at coordinate 90,897,007 of NC_065450.1, read as the reverse complement.
GTCTCGGGGCTAGCATGTGTATGGAATTTAAAAAATTTTGCGAGTTCAATGAAAGCAAAGCATAGATCCCGCCCCCTTTGTCAGGGGGACCGGGAGAGTTTGTGTCCATCTCCTAAGCCAGCCTCTACTCTGCTATACTACTGCTACTATGATTATATAAAGGCAAAACTTACAGAAAGGTCCTTAGTATTTCTTATTCACTACTAACGTATTATCCCGTTTTAACTTTTAACTTAACTACTAAATTAATGTTCAAACACTAACTAACTATATCTACAGTAGTATAATTACTTAATTTATAACAATTTTAACGCGATGATTTAAGATTTTTCTGACAATACCTATTTGAACTACTTCTAGAAATTGACATGTCAAAAAGTCCCCACCTAACTTTTTTATTTGCCTACACGTTAGTGTGTACCTAGACACAGCGATTTGTGTAGTAGTTCTATTACACGTGCTTTTGTAAGTGGGGGTAGTTGGGTAGTTATAATAATCACACAAAAGATTAGGTTAGTGGGAATGTGTCAAACAACAAAAGAAAAATTAGTATTAATTAGTCAACATTCACTTACAGTGATAATTGCTAAGTAATAGCATCATATGCGGGATACTTAAGCAGCAGAGAATAGATTTTATAATAATAAGTTAACAGTGATAAGAAACAACTGAATCAAAAATAATTTTAAAATGGAAGGTGGACCAAATATTCAAGAAAAGGATGATGAACCTGTAGCTCCCCGGGGTTTCTTTAATTTCCTTTGTCACCCCTTAGGTTCTGGCCATAGGTTTATAGCTTTAATATTCATGTGTTTCCTAAGTTTTGGTAAGTATAAATATTTTTTCTGTGGAACACTAAGATTAAATGAATTCATGGTTAGATAATCTGTTAATTGTAATCCGAGATGTAGGATGTTCTCTACCAATCTTACTCAAAGCATTTGTTAACAAAGTTAAAAAAGCATGTTCTTTCATAATGTTATTAACAAAACATTACATATTGTTTGTTATCTTTGTTTATAGTATAGTTCCCAGTATGACAATTTACACAGATTAATATTTCTTTGTGGTAGATAATCTTTGACCCCTAGCATATATATTTGGTGTAATTAGGTCAAAATTTTTGTTTTGATACAAAAAAATGCAAATATCACTACATAGTATTATCACAAAATATTTTTATGAAACGCAGTGTCTATTTATTTAATAACATTTACTCTTAAATTTTTCCCTCTGCAATTGTTCCTTCAACTTGTTGACGGACCTAGCAGGATGTTTCCCCAATGCTTTTTTTGTTTTGTGCCACAAAGATTCAATCAAGGACAATATTCACTATGTTAAGACAAAATCTTCCACCAGGGCCATGTTGTGCTATGATGCGGTGAGGCAGTCGCATCAGGCGGCATCACAAGAGGGGCGGCATAATCAGTAAAATCAAAATACAAATTGAACCATTCAATAATTAAAAAAATGTGTAGGACCAAGTGTTAGTCGAAAGTATATTTTATACAACGCTTATCTTTTTCTATAAATTCTTTGTTATTCCGACATTGAGGTATACGAAATTGCAGAAAATCTTGATATAAGTTCCGAATTTCCAGCTGAAAATGAAATTTCAGTGGGAGCACGCAAAATAGAATTCTATTTTGCTGACGTCCCAAAACAAATTTCACAATGCGAGAATCGACGGTTGCTAGGCAACGTGACGTCACTAAAATAGAATTATATTTTGCGTGCACCCACTGCAGGAGAAAAAAGCGTAGATTTGATTAAGAAAAATCTGTGGATGAACGCTTAACAAGAAAGATCAATTTAAAATAATAGGTTTGTTCTAGCGGTTTCAAACGGTTTGAAACGATCAGCCAATAGTTGACCAGCGCGAGTAGAGGGGATAGCACTGGAGACTATTATGTACTCTCACTGACCAACTGTTTGCTGACAGTTTCTGACTAGTTTGACTGTTTGCTAGAACGAACCTAATATTAATCATCTACGTTTTAGACATTGTTATTAATGCTTTGATTGATCGATTTTTGCTTCTATAAACTCTAAAATTTTTAAATTTTTATAATATAACATAATAATTTGATTAATTTTAAATTGAGGGAAATAGATGAAAAGACACTGGAAAAATATTGTATGAATCTTCATTTAATACCTTCAATAGAAAAAGTGAAAAAGAAAAAGAATCGGATA
>NC_065450.1:89957543-89994311 GCF_917563875.1 Diabrotica virgifera virgifera | reverse complement strand
TTTTAGTTTTTCGATCTGACGTTCATTTCGCGAAATATTCGCTTTTTTGTGAAACTTTGTGACTCGCCCATCATTTCTTCAGATTTGGGAACACTTAATAATCGGAGGGGGCCAAGTCAGGAGAGTAAGCCGCATGAGAAAGTAATTAGAACCCCAACTCGAATTTTTGCTACTGTCACAACGCTCTTGTGAGTCGATGTATTGTCTTAGGTCTTGAGAACACTTTTTTCTTCTGCTTATGGAGTCGTTTTTCATTCATCACATACCGGAACTCACCACATAAATTTTGAAGACCCTGACATCAAAACTGTATTAAATTATATGTGATCTAAGTAAGTTAATGAAAAGTCAGAATAGATAGAGTAGAACACTTATAAAAAAAATTGTAACAAGCAATTGGACATCGTAAGTTCTAATTTTTCACAAAAAGTGACCGGAAGTTGAACCGGCAGTCGATATTTGAACCCTTCGTGTAACTTTTTGTCAGCTGATATGACGGATGAATTTTGTTCACCTACAGATATGGACGAACAGACAGGCATGAAACCGGAAGTATGTATTTGTTCTGGTCTTTCTTAGTCGTGTTGACCAATAGTTTGTACTATTTCGACGAATTTAAAACAGTACTTTCGGTTGCAACTCTGGAACAGGCAGTCCGAGGTCAAACTTCTCACATGTAATATCATATTTTGGTTATAGGCTTTCATTTGACACCTTATTTGTCATTCTTTCTGTCCTACTAATAGACGAGTTGTGTTTATTGACGGACAGACATGGATAATTCTAGGTTTTCACATTTAATGATAAAAACAATAATTATACAATTCAGTTAACCTGACTATATCATTGTGATAATGACTTCTTATCTAAAAGTGACAACGGCAATAATTGCCGTTGTAATAATTATTATTCCATTCACTCACGATAAAATATCGCAAAACCTCCAGATTTTAAAGAACCGCTTGGATTGACATAAAATTTGGCACACACGTAGCTAAAATGCCAAAGAAAAAAGTGAGATTATGCCGATATGTTCTCTTGTCCTGGATGTGACTTTCACCCCTTCTTGGAGGTGAAAAAACATACGTGCAAAATAAGTCCGGAAGTGGATAAACTGACTAATTCTAATTCTAAGCAAATTTTGTTCTATAAAAGTTTTAGGTCAATACTTTTCGAGGTATGTGCGAGTGAATATGTTTATTTTTCATAGAAAAACACGTTTTGGACGGATTTTCGCAAATAACTCAAAAAGTAAGTATGTACATATTTTATCGAAGAAAATATTCCTAGCAATAATATAGCTTATGAAAAAGAGGTGTCAGTATAAGGTCTGTAGACCCAGTAGAAGCAGGGTTGCAGCTAATGAAAAATAGGTTCTTATTCGTCAAATACCAAATCGAATATTTCAACGTAAAATAACCAAAAAAAATAAAGTACTTTTCGGGAAACACTCATCATAACTCTTTTAAAGTGTTTAAAAAAAAATTTTTTTGGTGTTTTTAAAACAGTTTCTAGCGTGAAAAGTAAGCAAGTTACGCTGAAAATAAAATCGTTCCCTTTTTTTTGGCAAAAGAAAGTCATGAAAATTAATTGTTACCGCTTCACACGTTACTTTAGATAAATGTATTGTTTATACAGGGTGTCTCCGAAAATAGTGCGTTCCTTTAAGGTGTGGATATAATACACAATTTAGAACAAAAAGGTGTTGTAACATTTTTTCCTAAAGTTAACCGTTTCAACAAAAATTACGTTGTTCTCCATAAGAGTAAATTTTTATTTTCATAAATTTATATGACCTGGCAACATGGCGTAGAAGAACCTGTGACTGTGAAATTTAATCTAATGGGACCCCTTGTTTATTTACTAATTGAGTATCAATTTGCATATCAAAATGTATTTTCGTTTTTTGGTCAAACGGCTGAATTTAGAATAAAATGTTATAAGACTTTTTTGCTCTACATTGTGCTTTCTATCTATACCTTTAAGGAACGCACTATTTTCGGGGAAACCCTGTATATGATCTGTAAGTTGCATTGGTTCAAAATGCTTATTTTTGAAAGGGGTTTTGTTGAAAGGCCTCGAACGAATCACTAGTCACGAGTATGTATATGCAAATTTTGAACAGCCATATCTTAACCAATTTTTGTCTTCCAGAAAATCAAAAAATTCCAAATATTTAAAAAAGCAACACCTACATTTTTTACTCTTTAAGATATTTGGTATCACTAATAATTTTTAAGTTATTTTGACAAAAGTCTTTTTTTCAAAATTAAAGATTTAAAAAAATTTACTTTAAAACCAAATTTTTCCACAAATAAGCACTTTGAACTGATGAAACTTACAAACACAAACAATACATAAAGTTACTTGTGAAGTGGTAACGATTAATTCCATTTGGGCTGTTAATTAGAGGGAGTTTTTAGAATATTTTTAACCAAAAAAAAGGAACAACTGTATTTTGAGAGTAACCTGCTTACTCTTGCTGCTGGAAACTTAAAAAAAAATAAAAATAAACGTTTTCTTAAACACTTTAAGAAAGTTGTAATAAGTTTTCCCAGAAAAGTGTTTCATTTTTTTTATTTCACGTTAAAATATTCGTTTTGGAATTTGAGATATAAGAGCTTATTTTTCACTATAGTCTGTTTTTAAACAAGAGGAGTCATTCAAATTTCCCGCGCCGTACACCTTGTTTGTAATTGGTACAACCTCAGGCAATTTTACTCATATCAAATTTTGACACTATTGGCATTTCATAGGTCAGTTTATTTATTTTATCAGCAATTTTTGTATTTTCTGCGTTCTTCCTTTTATTTTTAGATTTTTAGTCAAGATTACCGTCAAAGGCCGATATGATCAACCAAAAAAGAAGATTTATCTGATGATATTTCTAGTGACTTTCTTGGGTGTGAATCTGCCATTTAGTTTACCTACTCCTCTTGGTTTTAAAACAAAGCTTAGCAATAACTCTGCTTCTACTGGGTCTACAGACCTGACACATATACCATTTTTTCATTTTTTTATAAGCTATATTTACTATTTGCTAATTTTTTTCAATAAAGTACCTACTTTTTGAGTTATTTGCGAAAAACCGTATAAAAACGTTTTTTTTTTTTTTTGTTGAAAAATGAACATATTCACTCGCAAATATCTCTAAAAGTATTGACTTAGTGAAAAACGCTATAAAATAGAAGTTGCTTAGAATTAGTCAGTTTATCCAATTCCGGACTTATTTGAACGTATTTGTTTTCATACCCTATAACCGACGAAACTCACCTCCAGATCAAAAGCACATATCGGCACAATATCACTTTTTTTTCTTTAACATATTAGCTATAGGTACGTGTCCCAAATTTTATGTCAAACCAAGCGTTTCTTCAAAATTCTGACCAAAAACCCTAAGTAAATTAAACGAAAATATAAAATGAATTTTTCAAACAAATATTTTAAGTCGGTATGAGAAATTTTAATTTAACAGATGAAATCAAATAAACACAATTCAACTCGTAAAATATTTAGACCCTTGCTTGGTAATCCAGCTGAACAGGTAAAGAACCTACCTTTTATGTAGTTTATAATCTGAGAGGATGGAATATTTTACCAAAATATTCCATCCTCTAAGTTTACAATAGACCTTTTCTACCTGTCCTCAAAAGATCGGTATTTTTAACTCGTGGCAACGTCGAAAAGCGGCAAAATGATGGGAAATACACATTTTTATGTGGTGGAAGTCAAAATGGTTATGAAGTGTAAAAATTTTTGTATATAATTTAAATTTTTAAAATTAAAATTTTAGAAAACTGAGAACGATACAGGGCGTTAAAAAATGCGCTCAACAAACATACACGAATTAAAACTCGAAAATGATAGTATTTCTTGGTGATGCCAAATGACTGCAACATGAAAAGATGACATAATGATAGCGGGATGTATATATATATATATATAAAAACATGAGATGTAGATCCTTGAAACACACTCAGTGATCAAAAGATCCAAGGTTAATGGTTTGACGACCACTCGTACGAAATCAAACAGATGAAATAGAGAATGTGGAAAAATCCCCTTACGAACAATTCACACATCCACCATTTCGGGTTGGGAAAAATTTTTCGAATAGAATCAAAGATCCAAACACCAGTTCTTAGAAATGTGTTTCGCCCTCTTCAACCTCTCTGGGCTTATCAATAAAGATGAGAGGTTGAATATCTTTAGACACATTCCAATCAAAAAACAACATTCGAGACCTAGACATAGAAGGTGCGTAAATCTACGGCAAGTCCGACAATGACAGTCTCAAGTTTTAATTCCCTAATTACTTAAAGTAAGTAAAATATATGTTTAAAAACATGAGATGTAGATCCTTGAAACACACTCAGTGATCAAAAGATCCAAGGTTAATGGTTTGACGACCACTCGTACGAAATCAAACAGATGAAATAGAGAATGTGGAAAAATCCCCTTACGAACAATTCACACATCCACCATTTCGGGTTGGGAAAAATTTTTCGAATAGAATCAAAGATCCAAACACCAGTTCTTAGAAATGTGTTTCGCCCTCTTCAATTTCCCAACCCGAAATGGTGGATGTGTGAATTGTTCGTAAGGGGATTTTTCCACATTCTCTATTTCATCTGTTTGATATATATATATATATATATATATATATATATATATATATATATACAGGGTGTAACAAAAATACAGGTCATAAATTTAATCACATATTCTGGGACCAAAAATAGTTTGATTGGACCTAACTTACCTTAGTACAAATGTGCACAAAAGAAAAGTTACAGCCCTGTGGTATTATAATATCACCCTGTACAAAAGATGTTTAAAACTCATTCAAAGTCATTAATCCATGTAGTATCTGTTCTTGGATTCAATAACCGCAAGTAACATTGAATTGTCATGTTTTGTTATTATTTAAATGTGTATATAAACATTAACTCGGTCGAGAAAGAGTATTACGATTATTGATGTAGTTGGAAGGTATTCACGTATAGGATAGGTCAAGTTAATATTGTAAACAACTTATGTAGTGAATCATCGACTTCGAATTAAATATAATGTTATCGGAAAACCTGAGTTTTAATTAATTGGGACCAGAAGGCATAACAACACACTATTTAATACATGGCTGATCCTGCAGACTAGAGGAGGTCTTCTGAAAGGAGCAGAGATGGCGGCACCAGCTTGGAAACGGAGACGGCGAAGATGGACAGGAAACCCAGTGAGCGACAGTGTAAAGACAAAGTGGAAATAAAATGTAAGTAAGAATGTCTATCTTTATTAAAAATGCTTCCCTCGTTTTATATTATTATTGAACATTGAATATTTATCTTTGCTGATTTTTGAATAATTTATGAAGTATCGATTTTTTTTTTAAGAATATCTATAAATTTTGAAATATGAAGTGATTTTTGAATTGAATATTTTTATAGAAGTTTATTATATATGCTATTCTTGAATTTTTATTGAATTTTGAATTGTTATTAAATTTATTTGAAAAATCTCTATCCGATTTCGATTTTTAGTACGGTTATTTTTAAATATTGTATGGAATATCGAATTTTTTCCAAAAAAAATTCTATCGAATTTTGAGATTTGCACTGATTTTGAATATTTTTTTCTAACTTTTGCATATGCTATTATTAAATTTTTATTGAATTTTTGTCGAATATGTATACTATTATTGAATTTTTAGCCAGTTGTTTTTATTATTGATATTTATTGATTCTATAGATACATTTTAATCGATTTTGTGTTAAATTTTGTATGATATGAACCTGAATTAATAATTTTGTGTGATAAATGATATATAAATGATTTTTTTAATGAATAATGATTAGTGATGACATACAACAAACATTGCTATAAGCAAGAGATATATTTTTAACGAACCGACCTGATGAGTCGAGATAAGGAATTTGAAGAAGAACTATATAGATTAGAAGAAGAACTAACAATATTATAAGCTAAATATTATGAGGCAACTAGAGAAAATAAGAAACCCACTGCTCTTGTCAAATTAGGCAGGTACTAAGTGATTTATAGAAGCTTGAAAGCTTATTAGAGACCCACTCTGTGTTTTGAAGGGTACCTATTTTATTCAGGATTATTCGTGAATAAACAACGGCCTCAAAGCAAGGGATTGAGGTTGTGATATTTTTAGAAGAATTTGAACCGCATAAAATACCTATTTCGTGTTTTGAGTTAACTATACCACCTAAATGGTGCGTACAGATCAGGGCGAAAATTCGGGTTAATATTGGCGGAGAACTAAGACATCCGAGTGAAACCTCTTTTATTAAGGTAAAACGAAGGTATCGGAGCTAGTATATGAAGTGATGATTATGATGTTATATGAAATGATACATGAGATAAATGATATATGATTGTTATATGAAATATGTATATGAAGATGAATTATGTACACTGTAGAAGTGTTATTATGTGGAGAAAAATGAAGAAATATAGTTATAGTACCAGACAAGAAGAAGAGAGAGAGAAAAAAATAATTTTATTAAAATATGTGGGAAAAATGGAAGAAGGAACATAAAATTTGTCAGAAATGTCAAAATAAAGCAGAATTAAGAATAATATCAAATAAGTAGCTAATCATTGAATTGTGTTTAAGAATTAAAGTTGTAAATTTTTTTTCTCTAAAGTAATGTTAATTATAAATAACTTATTTTTAAATGTAGATAATGAATTCAGGTTAAATTTTCGCGGAAAATGGAAGTGTTTGAATTAAGGATAGACAATATCTTACAATAAGTGTTAGTAGATAGTAAGCAAAGGGACACAAAAAGTGAAGTTTTTAGAGAGATTAAATCTTTATTATAGGTACAAGAGAGTTATTAGAAGTTTTTTTAGAGACACATTAGAAATTTTTAGAGAGATTACATTTTTATTATAGGTACATTATTTTAAAGTTAGTAAGACATATATAAATAAATCAAAAGAAGACTGAAATAGGAATTATTAATAGAGTAAAGGATACATTTTTTTACTTATTCGAGTAATATTAGCTTAGCTTAGGACTTTTAGTTAGATACGAGATTTTTAGTTAGGTAGATTAGATTATTCTCCTGCTTATAGGAGATGCATATAGGCACTAAAAGACTATATTAAAAATCCCGATAGGTTTAGTCACTGTTTTTATGTGGACACTGTTTTGTGAATGGAGAAAAGACTAAAAAGCAAGACGGAACAGAAAGTGAATTAGTGATAATAATAAACAATTTTTAGGATTAAAAAAAACCGGTTTAAAATAGGAAAAAGAATATACATGTCAGGGAAAAATTGATTGATCTGAAACGTACCATGTTAGTTAGGATAGTTAGGAAATTTAATTTTTGAAAATAGTATTAGGTAACCATAAACATTTTTGTAAAAGGGAAAGAGGAGCATCACATTTTAAAAATATGTAATTTTAACAAAACGGGGAGGTGTGGTATTATAATATCACCCTGTACAAAAGATGTTTAAAACTCATTCAAAGTCATTAATCCATGTAGTATCTGTTCTTGGATTCAATAACCGCAAGTAACATTGAATTGTAATGTTTTGTTATTATTTAAATGTGTATATAAACATTATAACTCGGTCGAGAAAGAGTATTACGATTATTGATGTAGTTGGAAGGTATTCACGTATAGGATAGGTCAAGTTAATATTGTAAACAACTTATGTAGTGAATCATCGACTTCGAATTAAATATAATGTTATCGGAAAACCTGAGTTTTAATTAATTGGGACCAGAAGGCATAACAACACACTATTTAATACAGCCCTTTGAAGTTATATATTAATAGCACCAAGGGCCTTAAAGGCCCATGGCTTGAAAAGTTGTTTTTTCTTCATTTTCACGTTTCTTTATGTACTGAGATCTTCTCTGGCTTGATATGTGATTTTTCTCCATTCCTTCCTCTTATTCATTTTTCTTTTCTGACCCTGTAGCACCATTCTTTCCAAATCTTTTTCGACCTCTTGCTTCCATCTATTTTCCGCTCTTCCTCTTCTCTTTCTTGAAGCTATAGTGTAGTTTAGTACCCTTTTCGGAGTCCTCGTTTTTTGGCATCCTTTCAATGTGACCTCGCGATCTAAGTCTCTGTGCCTTTATCACTCATTTGAAGTTACAAAATGAAAAGTGATTTTTTCCAATATATCGAAAACAATGTGCTTTTGTGCACGTTTCAATTTAATTATTATTGTAGTACCATTTAAACAACGTTTTAAAAACTTTTTTGCCTCTTATTGCTTTTTCGAAAAGTCAATTTTTATCGAAATATTTTGAATATTTGTCAAATCCACCACATATTTGTATATGATTAAGTACGATTATGGAGACTTGGTAATAATATGCAAACTTATTTATGCTTTACATTTTTAGGTATATTTTGAACCATATTAAAAAAGAAGACAGACTCGATAAAACGTGCCTTATCGAAAAAATACAAACAGGCAAAAAAGTTTTAAAAACACTCTGTTTAACTAATGGTACCTCAGTAATAGTTTAATTGGAACGTACACAAACATTTGGGGGGTTTAAAGGAACAAAACCCCCATAAAATTTTTATGTAGACATATTAAAAAAGAAGTCGCAACTCGATAAAAACTGCCTTATCTGAAAAATACAAAGAAACAAAAATATTGAATTTAACTAATGGTACCACAATAATAAAATTGAATTGGAATATACACAAAAGTTTGGGAGGATTTAAGGGATCAAAACCCCCATAAAATTTTTATGGGGTGCACAAATTTCACCATAATTTTTCTTTAAGATATTCCTGCCATAATAATGCCACATGTCCATTTTCAATAAAAAATCGCTAATAGTTTTCGATATAATCGAAAAAATCGATTTTCATTTTGTAATTTCAAAGGGCTGTAACTTTTTTTATGTGCATATTTGTACTAAGGTAAGTTAGGTTCATTTGAACTATTTTTGGTCCCAGAATATGTGATGTAATTTATGACCTGTATTTTTGTTGCACCCTGTATATACAGCCCATTACGCACCACCTTAAAAATTGGGCATTTTGATGTCTCAAATTTCCTAAACCTGTTGTTGCATCTAAGTGATTTTTTTATAATATTCTAGCCTAGGCCCTAGGCTATATGTTACCTCCTTATGCTTGTCATGCACAGGGAGCTATACTGTAATATATATTATTGTAGGGGAGCAAAGTATGCTAAATGTGCAGTCACTCGAGCGCTTTGGGGACCTATTGGGTTGTGAAGAGTAGGTCCTAAAACCAAAAAAAGTTAAGCAAAGTTTTCCATTTTAGTGGGCGCTTGCCATTTTTTAATTTAATTTTCCATTTCCAACAATCGTTTTTTCCGATTATAACGCCATCTATCCATAATTCAAAAAAATGTTTCGAATAAAAGTTACTTATTTTTACGTAAGGAATCCAAATCTGCAAAAAAAATGAGGGCTCCTATTTAAGATTTTAAAGTAACCCCCCACCCCACATCCATGGGGGGTCGTGTTTGGTACCATTCGATAGATTTTTCAAAAATATTGAATAAGTGTATTTTACAGTTTTTCGATCTGATGTTCATTTCGCGAAATATCGCGGGATACGTACTTAAAATATTAAATTTACCCCCCACCCCTCTCCGTGGGAGGTCGTGTTTGGTATCATTCGATAGATTTTTAAAAAATATTGGGCTGATATTTTTTAGTTTTTCGATCTGTCATTCATTTCGCGAAATACTCGCTTTTTTCTTGTGAAACTTTGGCTGCAAAAAACCCCGCTTGGGCTCCCCTACCATTATATCACATCGCTCTCTATAGTAATGAGTGAGCCTGCACATACGGAACCATTTGTTTCCTGTCTGCAGGCTCACTCATTACTATAGAGAGCGATATGATATAATATACATATATTACAGCATAGCTCCCTGTGCATGACAAGCTTAAGGAGGTAACCTATAGCCTAGGCTATAATATTAGAAAAAAATCACTTAGATGGGACAACAGGTTTAGGAAATACGAGACATCAAATATACCCCATATTTAAGGTGGTGCGTTAATTTCTTGCAGAAGTGTATTGTAATTTAATGTAAATAATGTAATATCCAATAATTGTAATTTAATATAAGATGAAATATAAGTTCCTTAAAAAATATATTTTTTATTTCCCACAATACATTCTCCACAGGTCTAAATATCGTCGCTAGACGTCCACCGAACGTCCTTCCAGGACGTTAGATGGATGTTCGGCAGCAAGACATTGGACCAAACTGGGACATCCTATGAAGGCCCAAATGACGTCCACCGAACGTCCCCTCGGACGTTAGGTGGACCTCCATTGGACGTTTGGCAACTTGGCCTTTGGACCAAAATTGGACGTCCTGTTAACCCGCGAGTAGTCGCGCGGTGAGATAGAATCTCAATTTTTATTCTTTTTCGCGATAACTTGATGAAAAAATTTCGTAAGTGCCTCGAGGAAGGGTGTAGTAATGCGCAGGAATTTTTTTCTTCTTCTTCTTTTTGTGGAATTTATGGCTTTGGGGAGAGCCAATTAGCTTTAACCCGCGAGTAGTCGCGCCGTTAGATAGAATCTCACATTTCATCCTTTTTCGTAATACATACAGTAAAATTCGTCAGTAACGGCCACTAAAAATGAAAGAACTATTGGCCGATATAGAAAGGTGGACGGTATTGCCAGTTTTTGTAGTCTACATATAATTGGTTTGGGAAATTTTTAAACTGGTCGTTAGGACAGGTGGCCTATATTCGCAGGTGGCCGTTAACACAGGTTTTTTTAATAAAATTGTTAGAAATATATATTTTCAATGTAAAAAGTAGATAAAAATAGTACAAAATAAAAATTTGTTTTAGATTCGTATTTTGAGATAGAATCTCACACGCGACTATCGACGTTACAGAAGTGAGCGCGACTACTCCCGGGTTAAGGTCCAATTCACGTCCCCTAGGACGTCCGATTAAGGTCCCATTTACGTCCGATTAAGGTCCAATTTACGTCCGATTAAGGTCCAATTTACGTCCGATGAAGGTCCAATTTACGTCCGATTAAGGTCCAATTTACGTCCGATTAAGGTCCAATTTACGTCCGATTAAGGTCCAATTTACGTCCGATTAAGGTCCAATTTATGTCCGATTAAGGTCCAATTTACGTCCGATTAAGGTCTATTTACGTCCGATTAAGGTCCAATTTACGTCCCCTAGGACGTCCGATTAAGGTCCAATTTACGTCCGATTAAGGTCCAATTTATGTCCGATTAAGGTCCAATTTACGTCCGATTAAGGTCCAATTTACGTCCGATTAAGGTCCAATTTACGTCCCCTAGAACGTCCGATTAAGGTCCAATTTACGTCCGATTAACGTCCAATTTATGTCCGATTAAGGTCCAATTTACGTCCGATTAAGGTCCAATTTACGTCCGATTAAGGTCCAATTTACGTCCCCTAGGACGTCCGATTAAGGTCCAATTTACGTCCGATTAAGTTCCAATATACGTCCCCTCGGACCTTAGATGGACGTTCGGTAGCGCGACATTTGGACCAAAATAGGACGTATAAAGGACGTTCCTCGGACGAAAATGGACGTCCAAGGGACGTCCCTAAAGTCCGTGAAGGACGTCCAATGGACGTCCATTGGACGTCTTTGTGCTATTAGGGAAGGTGTCATTGAAAAAATAGAAAAACCAACTGAGTGGCTAAACCCATTAGTAATAGTTGAAAAGAAAAATGGCGTTTTAAGGTTGTGTCTGGATCCTCAACGTTTAAATAATGCTATACAACGAGAACACTTTTTAATACCTACAGCTGAAGAAATTGCAGTCAAGTTGTGTGACAAAGAATACTTCACTGTCTTAGATATGAAAGATGGCTATTTTCAAGTCAGGATAGATGATCAAAGTGCTGATTACACCGCTTTTGGAACCCCATTTGGGCGGTACCGATTTGTTAGGTTACCGTTTGGAATTTGCTCAGCACCAGAAGTTTTTCAGAGAAAAAACTTTGAAATATTTGGAGATTTAGATGGAGTGGGACTTTACTTTGATGATCTTATTGTGACAGGCTCAAATAAACAAGAGCATGATCAGAACCTAAAATTGGTCCTAGAACGAGCACTAACAATATTAAATTTAATAGCTCTAAAGTTCAGTTTAAACTAAAATCAGTAAAATTTTTGGGACAAATTTATTCAAAAAATGGAGTTCAATCCAACAAAAACTATGTTAGAGCAATTTCAGAATTGCCTAAGCCTAGTGATAAAAAAGGCTTATTGAGAATTTTAGGCATGGCGAAGTACTTGGGTAAGTTTGTGCCCAACATGTCAAAGGTAACAGCCCCATTACGTGATCTCACAAGGCTTGATGTTACATGGGAATGGGATAAAACCCATGAACAGTCTCTGTTCCAGCTTAAACACTTATTGACAACATCACCAGTACTGAGATATTTTAACTCTAAAAAATAAATTGAAATTGAAACTGATGCGTCAAAGGATGGACTGGGTGCATGCTTGTTGCAAGATGGGCATCCAGTGGCATTTGCATCTAGAAGTTTATCTAAAACAGAGCAAAAATATGCTCAAATTGAAAAAGAAATGCTAGCGATTGTCTTTGCCATTCAAAAATTTCATTATTTTGTATACGGACTGAAGGTCAGAGTTCACTTTGATCACAAACCGCTAGAAGCCATATTTAAAAAGGATTTAGCACGGATATCTCCAAGATTACAAAGAACTACAAACTACAAACAAAGACTACTTGACTATGATTTAATGGTCTCATACAGACCTGGAAAATATTTGAATATTGCGGACACACTTTCTCGTGCATTCCTCTCAGAAAAAGGATTTAAAAGTGACAAAGAATTTGAATATGCGGTGCATGCAGTATTCAAAAATATCCCCATGTCTGAAGAAAGGAAAGTACAGTTTGCAAATGAGACACAGAAAGATGAACATCTAAAAGCAGTAATTGAGTTCTGCATTAATGGATGGCCAGAGAGTAAACAGGAAGTACCAGAGTCTCTACGACATTATTTCAAAGTGAAAGAGAGCCTTATTTCCATAGATGGACTATTATTGATGTCTGATAAAGTCGTAGTGCCCCAGTCACTGCGTTTAGAAATGTTGAAATTGCTGCATGAGGGTCACATCGGCATTGAAAAAAGCAAAGCTTGTGCGAGAAAGATATTATATTGGCCAGGTATTAATTCTGACATTGAACATCCCATCAATGCATGCAGAGTCGCAATACATGTGAGTCGAATGCACACAAGCAACAGAAAGAAACTCTGCAACTGTACCCAATTGCTGAGCGCCCTTGGGAACGCCTAGGCCTATATATTTTTACATATGCTGGAAATAGCTACCTAGTTATTTTTTATTCATTTTCAAATTGGCTAGATCTGCATTTGATAAAAAATAAATCTTCTAAAGCTGTTATTGGAGTATTGGGAAGAGTGTTCTCTCCCAAGTAGCAATTTGTCGACGCGACAACGTTGTCTACCGCGTGGCAACGTTTTCTTACAACGTTGTTATTGCCTAAAAGACGACCCTATTCTGCACTGATTTGGTGAACGATTTTTGAGTTGTCTTGACGTTGCCTAGGCAACCTCCTGTTTAAGCAACATCGTTTCGTAACCGTTGCATAAGACAACTTAAGCGACTATAAAAAGCACCTGCGCGTGCAATGGCTGCTCAAGGAGTCAGACTAGTTATGTTTTTTTACCTATATTTTTAACACCTGTATGTAGTCCAGAAAGCCACTGCGCATCCGCTAGGAAAAATATTCTAATTCGTATTTTTTGCACAATCTTACTCAAAAAGGACCCCTTTTAACAAATTTGCATGTTGCCAGGACCAAAAGTTGGTCAAAAATTTTTTAAACGTTTTTTTTTTGTTTTTTTCCTAAAATTATTTTTTTTTGTATGGAACAAATTTTTTTTTAGGTTTTTTGGATCATTCCAAACAGAAAAGGTATTTAGTGACTTTTCTCTAAAGTTGATAGTTTTTGACATATAAGCGATTAAAAATTGAAAAATTGCGAAATCGGCCATTTTTAACCCTCAAAAACTATGTGAAAAGCTGAAAATTTGAATGTTGCCAAGGTAGGCAGATATTCGTTAAACATCGATTGATGAAATCCCGAAGAGTTTTTTGCAATACAGTATCAAAAACCCCTTTGTTTTTTAATTGCCAATCAAGCGTGCGCTACACTATTTTCCACCGTTGCATGTGTTTTACACATACAAAACAGTTTACTTTTTGGTTTTCGCATTCACCATTAGTCCAGAAAGCCACTGCGCATCCGCTAGGAAAATCATTCTAATTCGGATTTTTTGCACAATCTTACTCAAAAAGGACCCCTTTTAACAAATTTGCATGTTGCCAAGACCTAAAGTTGGTCAAAAATTTTTTAAACGTTTTTTTTTTTGTTGTTTTCATAAAATTATTTTTTTCGCATGGAACAAAATTTTTTTAGGTTTTTTGGATCATTCCAAACAGAAAAGGTCTTTGGTGACTTTTCTCTAAAGTTGATAGTTTTTGACGTATAAGCGATTAAAAATTGAAGAATTGCGAAATCGGCCATTTTTAACCCTCAAAAACTATGTGAAAAACTGAAAATTTGAATGTTGCCAAGGTAGGCAGATATTCTTTAAACATCGATTGATGAAATCCCGAAGAGTTTTTTGCAATACAATATCAAAAACCCCTTTGTTTCTTAATTGCCAATCAAGCGTGGGCGACACTATTTTCCACCGTTGCATGTGTATACAGTATGGTGCAAATGAAAGGAATAAATTCGTTATTTCGTAAACCGGTGACTTTAAGGAAAAATCCCAAAACAGGTCGGTTTTTGTTTTTAAGTTATGATATTGTGGCATATATAGTATACTAGTGACGTCATCCATCTGGGCGTGATGACGTAATCGATGATTTTTTTAAATGAGAATAGGGGTCGTGTGGTAGCTCATTTGAAAGGTTCTTCAATTCTCTATTCAGTAATATAAACATTTACATATTTATTTATACAGGATGTCCAATAATTTAATTTTTTTGTGAATTTGCCAAATGATTTAATTTAATAAAAAAATTTTGGACACCCTGTATAAATAATTATATACATGTTTATATTACTGAATAGAGAATTGAAGAACCTTTCAAATGAGTCAGCACACGACCTGTATTCTCGTTTAAAAAAATCATCGATTACGTCATCACGTCCAGATGGATGACGTCACTAGTATACTATATATGCCACAATATCATAACTTAAAAACAAAAACCGACCTGTTTTGGGATTTTTCCTTAAAGTCACCGGTTTACGAAATAACGAATTTATTCCTTTCATTTGCACCATACTGTATACACATGCAACGGTGGAAAATAGTGTCGCCCACGCTTGATTGGCAATTAAGAAACAAAGGGGTTTTTGATATTGTATTGCAAAAAACTCTTCGTGATTTCATCAATCGATGTTTAAAGAATATCTGCCTACCTTGGCAACATTCAAATTTTCAGTTTTTCACATAGTTTTTGAGGGTTAAAAATGGCCGATTTCGCAATTCTTCAATTTTTAATCGCTTATACGTCAAAAACTATCAACTTTAGAGAAAAGTCACCAAAGACCTTTTCTGTTTGGAATGATCCAAAAAACCTAAAAAAAATTTGTTCCATGCGAAAAAAATAATTTTATGAAAAAAACAAAAAAAAACGTTTAAAAAATTTTTGACCAACTTTAGGTCTTGGCAACATGCAAATTTGTTAAAAGGGGTCCTTTTTGAGTAAGATTGTGCAAAAAATCCGAATTAGAATGTTTTTCCTAGCGGATGCGCAGTGGCTTTCTGGACTAATGGTGAATGCGAAAACCAAAAAGTAAACTGTTTTGACATCGTATTGGGTATTTAAATTTATATGAAATAAATATATAAAGGACTTATTACCTGATGTGAAATTTATAAACGCATCTCAGATTACCGTCAAATATGGATATTTCACCTTTAAAAAACACACGCGCTCCTTTTTTTATGATATTTTTGACAAAAAATATGCAAATTTAAAAAATCAAATTTTAATATAAAAGTCAAAATTTATGTTAAAGATGTTCTGTATAAATTTAATGTATTGATTGTGCTTTTAAAGGTATCAGAAAATGCCTGCATTTTTTATATTCTGTGTTTTCATTTTCTTTACATCCCAAAAATCTCAAGTAAAACCAAAAGGGCGCATTAAACAATATTACCAATATTACTAAAAAAATACCTTATTACCAACCTTAGACGGATAAGACAACTTAGAAGTCCAATCGCCAACCAAACCCGGCTGCGCCGACTATCAAAACCATTTTAGAACGCACCCTCTTATTGGGTGACAGAGGTCATATGACCAGTGTCAAAAGTGTATCATTCTCATTAACAGCGTTGCCACATTTAGTAGATTTCTACTTTTTTGGTAGATTTTTGATATTTGTTTAAAAAATTCTAGTAGGCAATATTTTTTAGTAGATTTTTGGTATATTTCAACAGAATTTGATCCATTTTTTTCGAATCATGAGGAAACTATAATAAGTATTTTTGAAAAATTTAAACGCAGAATGAAAGACTGCATTATTTAGAAAAACCAAAACGTTTCTTTTGAACGAGATATTTGAAATTAAAAGTCACACTAAATTTTTTCTTTTTTTCACCCCTGTAACGTATTAAAATAAACATTATAGAAGTTTTCAGGGACTTTCAGTCCTCGGTAATAACGTAATCTTTCTTTGTGCGTTTAAATTTTTCAAAAATACTTATTAGTTTTCTAAGGATTCGCAAAAAATGAAAACATTTAAAATACATTGAACATTTTACCAGACGACATTTTGCGCCTATCCCCTTAAGTTAGCTGTGGTTTTTATTATAAAAGATCCCAAATATATGCCAAAAATCCTTAAGTATATTTTAGTTTTTGATTTAGTAGATTTTAGCTAAAAAATGGTAATTACCAGTTGGTGGTTTGGAATAATTAGGTTTCCAATTTTGTGGAATTCCTCTTGGGACATTTAGGACGGGTGTGCATATCACTGTATTACTGTATATTTACATGGCCTAAAAAGAATCTACTGATTTTGTGAAAACAAAACTACTGAAAGAGTTAAAACTGACCTGGCAACCCTGTCTACCAAAGCAGATACAAAGATTAAGGTTATCAAATCTCAACTCAAATCTACTGATAAAACAATGGAATGGAAACCAGCTATTAAAAAAACAAATAAACAGGTTGTTAAATAAATCGAAAATTTCCATCAAAATAAAATATATAATAATAAGAAAAAAATAAGGTTATAAAGTAAATTCTTTTTCTCCTCTGGAAGTTGCCGCAAACGTGTCATACCTCTAGAACAACACAGGGTCGTGACGTGACAGACAACTACAGTTTTCAGGACAGGACGTAAATTAGTTTAGCATTATAACATTTTTAAGTCGTTGCGATTGTTGAAAAAACTGAAGTGTGATATGTAGTTGTCACAATGGTAATAAATTAGTTGCCCGTACAACTACAGGTTGTATCATCGTAATGTCAGTCGGGGTAGGGGACGTTGGCCGAAATAACTGAAAATGCTCTCGGGCAACGTTGTAGACAGTGCATTTGTTTGTACTGACAACCAATGCGTCGAAAAATTGCTACTTGGGCTGTGTTTGGTTCACCAGATTGTATAACATGTGATAATATACCATTTGATAGTTTGTATTGTAAAAATTTTGCCAGAGAATGGAATTTCAAAATCATCACTAGAAGCCCGAATTATCCATTAGGATATTAGGATAAGCCCGAGAAAGGAATAGGAATAGCAAAAAATATAATTAAAAAATCAGTAAAAGAAGGTGATATTAAAATCTCATTACTTCAATACCGTAACACACCTCTCAAGCATATTGGTTACTCCCCGTCTCAATTGTTAATGAGCCGGATTTGTAAAACTAAAATACCTATCAGTTCAGAGTTATTGCAACCTAAGTTATGTGAAAATGTGCTTGAGAAGCTGCAACATAGGCGCAATACATATAATAAGTATTATAATAGAAGTGCCAAAGATATACCACCGTTAACAAATAATACTGATGTTACAGTATACAATCATGTTCAGAAGAAGTGGGAACTAGGTCAAATAGTTAGCCAACATGGGACACCAAGGTCCTATATGGTTTTAAATGAAAATAGAGACACAGTCAGATGCAACAGAGTAGATTTAAGAAAATCACTAAATGTGTTCAAAACAGCTTCTGAACATGATACTAAACAATGTAGTTTGTTCAATCCTGATTCAAGTGACCCGCCCCAGTGTGAATTGAATATCTTGCCCACTGAGCAAAGAGAGTCTTGTAGAAACCAAAGAGATAGTGTTCATGGATTGCCTCTTGTGGAGCCAGTCTATGAACCATCGCTTAAAACTACTAGGTCGGGTCGCTTTGTCAAACCCCCTGAATGCTTAGATCTATAAGAGGGAGGATGTAATATATGTGGTGCCACTGTTAGGCAACCAACATGACATAAGGCCGTGATGACATAACCTGTCATGATAGGCGTCAGTCAACATGTAGATGTGTCATGAAAAGTATAACAATAAAAGGTCTTGAATCAAACAAATTCTATTTATTCATCTTTATACCCTGGCAGGTTTACCAGGATATTACAAGAACGAACAACCGCTCATCTCTAGAATTCTACACAAGGACAGGTGTAAGACAAGGTGGTGTTCTGAGTCCTTTGTTATTCATCACTCCCCAAGTAGCAATTTGTCGACGCGACAACGTTATCTACCGCGTGGCAACGTTTTCTTACAACGTTGTTATTGCCTAGAAGACGACCCTATTCTGCACTGATTTTGTGGACGATTTTTGAGTTGTCTTAACGTTGCCTAGGCAACCTCCTGTTTAAGCAACATCGTTTCGTACGCGTTGCATAAGACAACTGAAGCGACTATAAAAAGCACCTGCGCGTGCAATGGTTGCTCAAGGAGTCAGACTAGTTATGTTTTTTTACCTATATTTTTAACACCTGTATGGTGAATGCGAAAACCAAAAAGTAAACTGTTTTGACATCGTATTCGGTATTTAAATTTATATAAATACATAGAAGACTTATTAACTGATGTGAAATTTATAAACGCATCTCAGATTACCGTCAAATATGGATATTTCACTTTTAAAAAACACACGCGCTCCTTTTTTTATGACATTTTTGACAAAAAAATATGCAAATTTAAAAAATCAAATTTTAATATAAAAGTCAAAATTTATGTTAAAGATGTTCTGTATAAATTTAATGTATTTATGGTGCTTTTAAAGATATAAAGCACCATAAATACATTAAATTTGTACAGAACATCTTTAACATAAATTTTGACTTTTATATTAAAATTTGATTTTTTAAATTTGCATATTTTTTTGTCAAAAATGTCATAAAAAAAAAAAAAAAAAAAAAAAAAAAGATGGTGCTTTATATGGTGCTTTTAAAGATATCAGTCCGGTCCTGGTAAAGAGACAGTGAGGTCGATTTAAATCCGCTCCGCAAAAAAACTTCAAATACGGAAGCTTTGCGAGCAGAAAAATCACCAAATTATTTGCAAAGTGTAAATAAGTGAGTTAAGAAATTTACAGTGTAAATTTAAAAAGAATATTGAAAGTAAGATCCATACATTATTAATCTAACCTAGTTTTAATAAAATTATATTTTAACTACTAACAGTAAAATAATTACAGTCATAGTCAAGTTTTTTGGCACTGATAAGAAGTCAAGGTCCTATGGGTGGACTAGCCGAAGCTGCTTTCAGCAGTGGTAATTACTAATAAATTGATTTAATTATAATTAAGGTACTTCGGTATCTATCTATCGAAAAATACAGAGTCGGCTTTCTGAACGAAAACAAGAAGATATTGAAGAATAAGAAGATATTGAAGAATAAGAAGATATCGAAGAATAAGAAGATATTGAAGATAAGAAGAAGACATTGTTGATAAATCTAATTTATTCAAGTGAACATTAATTGTTGATATAAATAAATAAATAAGATATTAAATGGTATTTAAATAGTTTTATAATTAAAGTAAAAAATTGAATAATATATAAATATTTTGTAATTAAAGTAAAAATTTAATTAATTTGATTTAATCAAGTAGGTTTTAATTTGATTTAATATTTGTATTTATAAATACATACCTACTTTAATAATTTGAATAGGAAGAAAGATGGCGGATGGTAATGATAGCATTAATGAGGACGGTAAAAGAAAAAGCAAAGAGGAGCCAGATATATTTAGCAGGAGTAGAAAAGTGAACCGAACACCAGACAGGTCGAAACCATCAACGAATGAAACCAGCAGCCAGAACGAAATGATGGAACTAATGAGACAATTAGCAAGCGATAACAAAAAGAAAAACAAGGACCTGGAAGATATAAAAAATACAATGGGTAATATGATTGAGGAACTAAAAGAAATTAGGAAGGAAAATAATGAATACAAATTGCAAATGAAAGAAATAATAAGAGAAAATGAAAATCTAAAGAAAGAAATGGCTACGATGAAACAAAAAATAGATAAAATAGAAATAACCTTGGAAGCATGTCAGAAAGAAAAGAAGAAAAATAACCTAATAATGAGAGGCTTACCACTAGACACAATAGGAACAGAGCAAATAGAGAACTTCATAGAAGCAAAAATGGGAGTAAAATCAGAAATAAATAGGGTACAAAAGATAAATGAAACAATGTGTGTTATAGAATGTAAAAAATTCGAAGATAAAATGAAAATACTGAAAGCCAAGGGTAAACTAATGAGCTATAAACAACATAGAATATATATAGAATGTGACCTAACATTAAAAGAGATAGAAATACAAAGAAACCTTAGGAAGATAGCAGCAGAGGAAAAGACTAATGGGAAAAGGACAAAAATTGGATATGGATTCATAATTATTGAAGGCATTAAGTGGAAATGGAACCAAAAAACAAGCCGGATAGAAAAAGTAACATACAATACAGAACCAACTTGTTCAAAAAACTAGCTGTAGAAAACACAATGATGGACCGAGAAACAAAACAGGCAAAGAACAGGGACATGACCAGATTTAAAGATAATAACACAAACGTAAGGAAAAACAAATTGAAGTACAACTTAAACATGGAAAAGAACAGAACAATTTTGAAAATGGCATCATGGAATGTAAGAGGTATAAATGGGAAAGAAATAGAACTGGGGGAAGAAATTAGAGATAAGAACATTGAAATAGTAGCTATAACAGAGACAAAGAAAAAAGGAAGAGGATCAATAATATTAGAAAACGGAATGTTACTAATATACAGTGGAGTGGAAGAAACGAAGAGAGCTCAGGCAGGAGTAGCGTGCCTGATTAAGAAGGATAGTATCAACAAAGTAAAAAATTGGATATATTACAACGAACGTATACTAAGAGTAGACATATATATGGATACAGAGGAAACCAATACAAACCTAATCATATGCTATGGACCAGATGAAGACGCAACAAAAAACGAAAAGAATGAGTTCTGGGACAAATTACAAGAAGTGATAAATGATTGTACAGAGAAAATGGTGATCACAGGAGACATGAACAGTAGAGTGGGGAAAGAAGCAGAAAAATGGAACAATGTCATCGGACCGTATGGGGAGGAAAAAATAAACAAAAATGGAAAATTACTACTTGAATTCTGTCTAGACAATAACCTGGTGATTATGAACACACACTTCCAACATAAAAGGATACACAAGATCACAAGAGAAGTCAAATCAAGAGACGAACAATCAATTATAGACTATACTATAGTGCAAAAAACAGAGAAGAACTGGATAAGAGACGTAAGGGTGAAAAGGAGTTATGAAATTGGTAGTGACCACTATCTACTAGAAACCACATTCAAAAGTAAAAGAAAAGAAATAAAAAGAAATGAGAACATAAACAGAGAACACAAAGAAATAATAAAAATTTATAAACTAAGGGAAGAAACAACGAAAATAAGATACACAGAAGGGCTAGAGAAAGAAATAGACAATGAACATATAATAACAGAAACAATAGAAGAAGAATGGGGAAAATTTAAAAATGCGATGATAAAAACAGCTAAATCAATATGTGGAACCACAAGAAATAACAACAGAGGGAAACGAACGTCTTGGTGGAACGATGAAGTGAAAAGAGAAATAAAAGAAAAGAAGAAATTATGGAAAGAATACATACAAGACAAAACACAACAAAAATATGAAAATTATAAGAGAAAAAGAACAAAAGTTAAAGAGATAGTTAGGAAAGAGAAAAAGAAAAGTTGGGAAAAATTCGGAGAAAAAATGGAAGAAAACAGCACAGAAAACGTAAAATTATTTTATAGAACACTGAAAAACCTAAGAAGCAACAAAGAAACGAAACTGAAACAAATAATGAACAAGGAAGGAATAATAATAAATGACGATAAAACAATAATGGAAAGATGGAGGGAACATTTCCAGCTGTTACTGAATGGAAATCAAGTGAACACAATGGAGAAGGAAAGCCACATAAAGAGAGTATCCATAAGAAACACGGAAAATCCAGAAACTATAGAAAAAGAAGAACTAGAAGAAGCAATAAGAAAGATAAAGATTGGAAAAGCACCAGGAAGCGATGAAGTAGCACCAGAAATGATGAAATATATAGGAATAAAAGCAAAAGAAAAATTGTTATACATATATAACCTAATATGGAAGAGAAAAGTAATACCCAGAGAATGGACAAATGCAGTAATTATACCTATATACAAAAAAGGAAACACAAGAGACTGTAAGAACTATAGAGGTATATCACTACTATGTGTAGCAGCAAAAGTATACGAAACCATAATAGAAAGGAAAATCAGAAAAGAAATAGAACATAAATTAGAGGACGTACAAAGTGGATTCAGGAAAGGACACAACACACAAGACCATATATTTACCATGCAACAAGTAATAGAAAAAGCATTAAAGAAAAATAGAGAAATATACCTGAGCTTTATAGACATGGAAAAAGCCTTCGACTCAGTCAAAAGAAAATATATATGGGAAAGCCTAAAGAAGAAGGAAGTAAGCGAAGAACTGATAGAAGCAACAAAGAGTATATACATGAAAACAACAAATACAGTAAGAATGTTAAATATACAGTCAGAACCATTTGAAACAACTCAAGGAGTTAGACAAGGGGGAAGTCTCAGCCCAGTGCTATTCATAAATGTAATAGATGAGATAGTGAAAGAATGTAAGAAAACTTTCAAGAAATACTGCATCGGTTGGAACAGAATGCAAATGATAAACGCTGAGATGTGTATATTTGCAGACGACATAGTATTAATTGCGGAAACAGCAGAAAAACTGAAATACAACTTAGAGAAATGGAACCTAGAAGCAAGCAAATACAACTTAAACGTAAACAAAGAGAAGACTCAGATAATGAAAATACATGTTTCCTGCCTAGAGTTCGCGTTCGTTTTTTAATTATTAACAATTTAGTGCAATCAACGCAGAAGCTCCCCCTTCACTTACTATGACTAGTCATCATTTGAACTACATTTTTAAAAATTCGAGTAAAATATTATCTTTCCGAATACCTATCTAAGAAGATGTTTTCTACGGACAAAATTTTTAATGTTATTGTAAATGTTTATAAACTAATATTTTTTACTACATTAGATAATTTTTTATCTTTTCTTAATACATTTTGATAGTATAACTTTTCTACTTTCATTTGGCATACGCATCTTCATTATTTTCTGTCATTTGTTATTCAAAACAAAGGTCTCTGGGATAAACAAATAGAATAGCTAACTTTTAAACTAATTAATGGATCGGTCTCAAGTTTTGTGAGTTTGTTATGTACCCCAATACCCAACTTTGAGTAAAGTGAAACACTACAGTTCTAGTTCTAAGTTAGTTTTAGTAAAAGTTATTAATAAATAACGAGTTTCAGTTATTTTGCAGTTTACGAAGCAACAAATTAACTTTTTGACTTTCAAAATCGTCATTTTGAAGGTTTTTCAATGTTCTAAAAAAATAAATTTTGTAATTTTATGTCAAATATTTAGCTTTTTAATTCAGTGCAAAAAATGAAAAAAATCGCGTTGATTGCACTAAATTGTTAATAATTAAAAAACACGAACTCTAGACAGGAAACATGTAGGTTTTCATCCTATAGGTCAAGTCAACAATAACTAAAAAAGTCAGCTACCTTGATATTTCATTGTCCCGAACATGGTCTATTTCTTGCGTATTTCCCTGGCTGGAGTGTTATATCAGTGCGACAACACGAATGTAATGTTATGTAGTTGTAATAATACAGTTTGAAAATCCCAACTCTAACTCGATTTCCTACTTAATCTTTAGTTTCTGCAAATGTGCAATATTGCTGTGTTCAGTCAATCATCGTCTTTGCCGAGCTTTTGGCGGCCCAATAATCACTAAATTTATGACTTCCGTTTTTTTGGATGAATAGTGTTAGGTTTAAGATAACATAATGCTATGTTTGTTTTATTTTTGATATGAATGCAATTTCTTTTATTTAAAAATGAATTCCCACTTCTATTTCATTGATGGATGAATGATGAATATACATATTTATTTGGTATTCGATTTTAATTTTTAAATACAAATATTTTTTTGTACAGTATTTTTGCCGCCCTAGGGGCGTCATTTGATAGGGTTAGGGGAGGCAGTTGCCCCCCCCCCTGAAACTGAAAATGACTGAAATTTACAAAAAATACTTTCAGTTTTTTTTTATCATTACATCATATATAATGTATTGTATGACGCCCCTGTGCCGCCCTCTCACAATTTGCCGCCCTAGGCAGCTGCCTATATTGCCTAATGGATAAAGCAGCCCTGATTTTAGAGGCAACCACCATCCTTACGTACATTTTACCCATTTGGGATCTTCAGAGAGGCCTATGGTCTGCTCTGAATGAAACGAAATCGTAACAAAAACCAACCGTCTTACTAAGCAAAATTATAAGGGGCGATTTCATTTCAAACTACTCAATTTTGGATCCAAAAAACTTTTGGATCTCCTATTTGTCTGAAACTTGGTGTATTCGCTATGTGCAAGTACTTGGGGAGGATACGAGAAACGATCGTGCGCGAATAGCGGACTAACCTTGCAACTTTCTTAAATAATTCATATTGTCAATTGAAATTATCAAATTGACGTATATTTCATACCTACTGTCATTGAAGAAGAAAAATTATATGTTGCTCCACAATATTGATATGATATGCAATTATTATATAAAAGTAAATTTAGTTAATTGTATTTTGCTTGCAGTACTGCATTTTAATAATTAATTTTATTTACTACATACAATTGTTTACATTTTAATAACATAACCTCAGTCTTACTTTTTCTTATTGTAATTTTTTTGGGCTATGGCCTTGACAATTATTCAGCAGCCAGGACTAATATAATTGGCCAATATAACTAGAAGTGCTAAAAATGTTGTTAAGCTATGAAACCAGGTGTCGCTATTCAGAACTTGCACAGTCCCAATAGCTTCTGCGGAACGTAAAAATAAGCTCGAGCTGAAGCATTTAAGCCCGAACAGCCTTCTTTTTTTTCTCAAACTATCATTTTTAGCGATTTTACAGTGACTTGGTATTTATTTAAACAAATTTGTATATTTTATCATAAAGTATCAGTGGAAAACACAATGTTTTAATGACTTTGACTTTGTTATTTAGGTTACATAGATTGTATCTTTTTGGAGGGCCTCGATCTCTTTGCATTTCACTTCAAATTGTTTTTCTTTTGTCTGCTTTTCATCTTCCTTATGTTGTGGTTAATATTCCTGTATTTATTGTTATCTTTGTTCTTATATTGTTTCTGTTGTTCCATCATATTTAGAATCTCGTCGTTCATTGATTCCTCTTTCCTAGGGATGATCCAGAATAGCATTTTTTGGTATTAGGTTGGAACTGAACCTATTGCAAACAAATACCTATTCCAAAAACGTAATGTGAGTTTTTTATTCCGACGACGTGAAAACACATCGATCGTCGCTAGCTTGTTCCTAGTTGTGCCACAACTGTTGCGTTGCATCGAACTAAAATAGGATCGAATTTAGAGGATGGATTTAATTTGATTTTTAATAGTTATTTATGATATGAGTGTTAAAAGTACAATTTTAAGACACGCATGTGAAAGTTTGCAGAATGAGCGAAGCGAATTCTGCAATTCACATGAGTGCCTTAAAAATGTACTTTTTAACACGTATATCATACAATATTTTTTCTACAAACGTCTTATATATCAACAATTATAATTTATTCATTCTCAATTACAGGACAATATCTACAAAAACTTTTACTTGAACTTGACTGACATTCCATTTTTATATTTTTCTTGACATTACATCAAAACTGAATATACGCTCTGAGCTTCGCTGGTGTCGCTCCTAGAGGATTACTAATGCAACTTTCACCGGTAATTCTTAAATTTATTATTTAATTGTTATCGCTTAATATTTACAACGCAAAAAAGTAATTAAATTGTAATCGATTTTTTAAAGATTTTGCTAATCATTTTAACGTTCTATTAAGGCTACGGGTACATAACTAAGTCTGGCTAATTGGCTCTGCCAAAGCCATTTTCCAAAAAAAAAGGGGTACATAATTCGCAAATATTTTACGGCTATCCCTACTTTTTCTATCTTTACACGGCAAATTACGTGTAGTAAAATTCTCACTGGTATGGAAACTGCAGATGTAAACATTAGGTTGACAGTGACATTGTCATTAGAAAGGTAGAGATGGCTATTTCGGTTTCGTTCAGTTTTTGAATGTTCTTGGATAACCTTTACTTGTATAAATGATAGGATTATTTTTTCACTAATTATGTATTCAGTGGTTACCATTATTTATATACTATACAAATAGTCGAAAAAGAAAAAAAGTTGTAAAGTTATTTTAATAATGTCTGAAGAGTGAAGAACTGCGTTGTATAAATGTAGTATTACGCAATTAATTTATAAAGACTTTATTTATTTCTTTATTTGCGCAAATTAAAATATGGGACGTTGTTACAAGAAATGTGTTACTGAAAAGCGAAGAAATAGACGGTTAGCTCAATTGAAGTAAGTAGGTACTTTTTTACATAAATTAAATTAATTACTTTTGTATTTTTCAAAATAATTTTAAATTTATAGTAAAAATATGATCTATAAAATCTATCGGTGAACCAATAATTTTCGCATTAGTTTTATTCTCGTTTAAAGGACTAAACTATTTATTACTACACAACAGAAGTACCTACTACTGACCAGAAGTATATACTACAAAGCGTAGCGTCAGCCGTGTCTGCATTACACCAATCGTGATGGAATTAGTTTTCCATGTGCTTGTGATTTGTGAATTCACATTTTTACTTACCAAATTATTAGAATTGTACATGAGTAAAAATGAGTGACTCAGATCCGAAGCGACAAAAGAGTTACGCGAGGATAAAAATGAACAATTGTTATTTGTTAATTTTCTTCACAATTATTAAATTTTATTTGATAAAAGAATGACCCCAAAAATTAAGAATCTGCTTCTTAGTTTGTATATTTTTCTATGACACACATTCATAAATGCTGCCATATTGAAACAAAAAAATACCTACGCCGAAGACGTCCACCCACCAACTTCACTTAAACAGAAGCAAAATACTACAAAACAAGCACATACTTCAAAAGCGTAGTACATTCTTCTATGTAGGTTGGTAAATAGTAGCAAATACTACGGAGAAATGCAAATGCTTTTTAAGTGTAGTGAAATCTTCAAAAATGTAGTACGTACTTGAAGCATTAGCATTTACTACATTTTATGCCACCATGGGCACTTTACTTTATAGCTAAACTCGTACCTATTTACGGTTATCGGAACAAACTCTTATAAAATAATACTTTTATTTGAACTTTAATGACTTGAAATACTTGGATTTTCCATAAATAATATATAAACAATAAATAACTTTTTATTAGTTGTACGCCTTAAATCAATTATTATTTTTCAAATACACTATCAATACTATTTGATTGAAACAACTCTTTGATTGATTTTATTATCATCGTAAAAGCGTTAAAAAGCAGTAGCAGAATGAACTGCTATATCAAAATAGCGGGTCGGACACATCTCTACTTGTCACTGTCTTGAGTCTTGTCATAACATTATATTGGAATGAGTGCGTTGTATGACAAAGATAGCGAATGTTCGATTTCCACGGATATGGTGTCCATTTTTTTTCGAATCCTGAAAAAACTAATAAATATTTTTAAAAAATTTAAACACAAAATGAAAGACTAAATTATTATCGAGGGCCGAAAGTCCCTTAGAATATATAAGAAGTTTCTTTCGAATGAGCTATTTGAAATTAAAAATCACACTACATTTTCTCTTAGTTTTTCACCCCTGTAACTTATTAAAATAAACATTATAGAAGTTCTCAGGGACTTTCGGCCCTCGCTAATAACGTAATCTTTCATTCTACGTTTAAACTTTTTAAAAATACTTATTAGTTTTCTCAGGATTCGAAAAAAATGAATCCCCATTTGAATAGCATTGCAGCCGAAAATACGTACCGATCCTCTTAATGAAATATTAATTTCTTACTTCGGATACTTTCACAATTATTGTGTAGACGGATCTCAGATTAATTCATAATTACATATTACGAAATATTAAAAACACTGAAATTCAGTATTTAAAACGTAAGTATATTTAAGGTAAAAATATACACTACAGCTTTCACCAAGTAATATTATTTCCTATTAATGTTTTTAATTTCAATGTTTTAAATTAATCACTTTGACATTTATGTGAAATTTCCAGTAAAAGCTTACAGTCTTGTCACTACTGGCGCTCGCGAATTTTTAATTATCCCCTCTACCTACGAGCTCATAGCGTATACTGTCAATACGTAAATCATAACAACTATAGAATAATATCATCTACTTTTATTGTTGAATATTCTAACAAATTTTAATAGTTTTTTCTACAAACGTGTTAAAAATGCAATAATACAGTTTAAATTAAATTTTAAAAACCCTTTTAAGCCACCTTTCTCAAATTGCGCACGTTGTACTATTAATATTAATGTTAATAAATGAAATATAAATATTTTGACGTTTCACAATTTGACAATTCACTTTTAACTGCAGTGCCTTAAAGATTTTAAAGCACTAGTGCTAAGTAGCATTTTTAACGCTCCTATGGAGTGCTAAAATTGCATTTTTAACACGGCTGTAGAAAAATATATTTATATTTCTTAACATGTTACTTTCCTCCAGTTCGTAAATCTATATATATAACAACTAATAAATCAAAGTTTTCGTACATCTAATTATGGGGTTTTTAAATTAAATTCAAGGTTTATTTAGGACGCGTTTAAGCAAATGGAAAATAAAGACACTAAGTTATTAAAGAAGATTAGATTATAGTCAAATAAATAAAAACAAGGTGAGAAAGAGTCAAAATTCTAAAAGTTTAAGATGTGTTTCTACATCACAAATATAAAAAAATACCCGCCATGAATTAGAAATCTGTTGTAGCTGTACACAGACAGAAAAAATTATTTTTAATCGATCCCGTTTAACAGATGTAATCGAAACGGTGCTCTTATTGATGTCTTAAACCTATTTCCAGAAACCAGTTCAAGTTGCATTGCAAATATCTTGCCCGGTTGTCGCGCAAAGTATACTGAACTAATGTGGCAACGCTGGAATGGAAACCAATGCCGTAGAAGTTTTGTCACTGGTGCGTGGAATAGACTAGACTTCTTCTTCTTCTTCTTCTTCTTTAGGTGCCGAGACCACTGATCGATCATTGGCTCTCATGTGACCCAGCATATTGACAATCATTGTCTTATTTACAGCTGCACGAAATAGTTCAGTGCTAGTTTTCCCAACCCATTGGGGTAGGTTTTTAAGCCAAGAAGTTGTACGGCTCCCATGGTGACGCATTATATGACCAAAGTATTCCAATTTACGTCTTTTAACCGTGTTCACTACTTCACAACTTTTATTCAAACGTTGCAAAACCCTTTCGTTTGTTCCTCTTTCTACCCAACTGATCTTCAGAATAGGGCAGTAGACCCACATCTCAAATGCTTCTAGGTTTTTTAAAAGCGTCTGGCAGGGTCCAAGCTTCAACCCCGTAAAAATAAACCCAACAGTAGTACAGGGAATACAGGGTGTTAGTAAATAAGTATGAAAAACTTTAAGGGCTAATTCTACATGAAAAAATAATGCCGGTTTGCTCTATAAACATATTTCCGCAAATGCTTCGTTTCCGAGATACGGGGTGTTGAAATTTTTATTTCAAACTGCCAATTTATTTATTGCTCTAAGACCAGTTGAGCTATGAAAATGAAATTTGGTGAGTTTTAGGAGGTAGTTCATGCGCATTTTTGACATATAATTAAGAATTTTGTATTCATCATTGGCGCTCATACAAGTAATGGTCTAATTGTTTTTAAGAAAAAAATAGTACGCCACTGAGATATGTATTTCAAATTAAAAATTATTTTTAAATTCCACGTTTAATTTTTGATAAAAAACATTTCTTGCCTTTTTTTCATATGGTGCACCGTTTTTATGCAGAAAAATAAAACACCTTGACGAGTATTTTTCATTTCTTAATACATCATCAAGAACTATCCAATATAATAATACTAAACTAGAACAATAACAGAAAATATTACTAAGATTTTAACTAGGGTGCAAAACTGCAAGAAATGTTTAAAATTATCTCTTTTACAGGTAACAGAAGAATTTTATATTCATCATTGGCGCGCGTACGGGTAATGGTCTGAATTTTTTTAAGAAAAAAATAGTACTAAAAATCATGTTTGAATTCCTCGTTCAATTTACGACAAAAAATCTTTCTTGCCTTTTTTTATACGAGGCGCCGTTTTTATACAAAAAAATAAAACATCTTAACGCTTACAAAGTATTTGAGGTAATTTCCATATGCATAGAAACTTAGTTCAAATACTTTGTAAACGTTAAGACGTTTTATTTTTTTTGCATAAAAACGGCGCCGCATATGAAAAAAAGGCGAGAAAGATTTTTTTTCGTAAATTGAACCAGCAATTCAAAAATGATTTTTAATTTGACATATCTCAGTGGCGTACTATTTTTATCTTAAAAAATCAGAGACCATTGCCCATACGCGCGCCAATGATGAATATAAAATTCTTCTGTAATATCTAAAGGTCATTTTTAACATTTGTTGTAGCTCTGCACCTACTAGTTAAAATCTTATTAGTAATACTTTATGTTATTGTTCCAGTTTAGTATTATTATATTGGATATTTTTCTTGATAATGTATTAAAAAATGAAAAATACACGTCAAGATGTTTTATTTTTCTGCATAAAAAAGGTGCACCATATGAAAAAAGACAAAAAAGGTTTTTTATCATAAATTAGACGTGGAATTTAAAATCGATATATCACAGTGGCGTACTATTTTTTTCTTTAAAAAAATTCTGAATATTACCCGTATACGCGCCAATGATGAAAACAAAATTCTTAATTGTATGTCAAAAAATGCACAATAACTACTCCTTAAAACACACCAAATTTCATTGTCATAGCTTAACCGGTCTTAGAGCAATAAATAAATTGGCAATTTGAAATAAAAGTTTCATCACTCCGTATCTCGGAAACGAAGAATTTGCGGACATACGTTTATACAGCAAACTCTCGTTACTTTTTCATGTAGAATTACTCCTTAAAGTTTGTCATAATTATTTACTAACACCCTGTATAACATCGAAGCATTCTTATGCGAAGTTCCAAATTAAGATCATGACTGCACAGGATTTTCTTAAATTTCATAAAACTTGTTCTTGCTTTGGCAATTCTACTTTTTATTTCTGTACTAGGGTTTGAGCTTTCATTAATATGAGTACCCAGATATACGAGATAACTTACATGTTCAATTGAGTCATTACTAATTGTTACGTTATACATAGTTATTATTATTTGCGGCTGCCTGTTTACTAATAACCATAAACTTTGTTTTTCTTACGTTGAGTTTGAGTCCATATATCGCGCAGAACGCCATTCGGTTCAAGAACGCTTGAAGATATTCAATTGATCCTGTCACTAACAACATTGATTAATAAACACATGGGTAAGTTTATAATCAATGCTAACAAGGTGTCATCTGCGTATCTGATATTGTTCACAAGCACGCCATTAATGAGTATACTGGAATAAACGATTGAAACCTATTCCGAGGTACCCGTTCCAGTTCGCGAATTTGCAAAAGCTATACTAATTCAGTCATGGGGGCGACTGAATTCGGGTAGTTACATATTAGTTACATATTCTACTCTATTACGGTCCAGAAATTAACTGTATTGGTGTAGGATTTTAAGCCAAATTGTTGATTATTGTTGTAAATTGAGTAAATGTCTATACTGCTTTAGTCATGTAAGTAAAACTAATCAAGTATTTACTTTCTTCTTCTTCTTCTTCTTCATGTGCCGTGCTCGATTATCGAACGTTGGCTATCAAATTGGCTATAGCAATTTTGTTAACGGCAGCTCGGAAAAGG
Source organism: Diabrotica virgifera virgifera (assembly GCF_917563875.1). Classification (NCBI taxonomy): domain Eukaryota; kingdom Metazoa; phylum Arthropoda; class Insecta; order Coleoptera; family Chrysomelidae; genus Diabrotica; species Diabrotica virgifera. Next base: position 89,961,721 of record NC_065450.1, on the reverse strand, counting down.
GATGCAGAGGACCTGTTATACCATTCTCTCCGGTTTTTAAGCCATGACGTTCTTCTTCGACCTGGCCCTTCTTCTTCCGTCTACCTTGCCTTGCATTATTAAATGGAGTATATTATATCTCCCTGGGTGTCGCATAACATGGCCAAAATATTCAAGTTTTCGATTTTTAACTGTTCTGACGACTTCCGTGACTTTTCCCATCCGGTGCAAAGCAACTTCGTTACGAACTCTATCCACCCAACTTATTCGTAGGATTCTTCGGTATACCCAAATTTCAAAGGCTTCCAATCTCTTGAGAATAGTATCTGTTAAAGTCCAACCTTCGACACCGTACAAAAGAGTAGAGAACACATAACATTTCACTAATCTAATTTTAAGATTCAAAGTAATGTTTTTTCCACATAAAAGTTTCTTTATCTTAAAGAATGCAGCTCTGGCATTCTCTATACGAATTCTAATTTCTTTGCTCATGTCCCAGTTCTCATTTAGATTACAACCAAGGTAGGTGATACTGTTAGGTCTCTCTAATTGTTCACCATAAGCTGTTACTACTTCCGGTTGTATTGGCGTCTTACTGACAACCATCACCTTGGTCTTTGCGGTGTTTAGCTTGAGTCCATATTTATCACACGTTGTGGTAATCCTATTAATCAGATGTTGAAGGTATTCATAATTGCTCGCAATTAACACCGTGTCATCCGCATCTCTCAAATTATTAATATTGACGCCATTCATTTTGATACCACATTGAGCATTATCCACTGCTTTATTGCAAACAAACTCAGAATAGATGTTAAACATTAGTGGGGACAAAATGCAGCCCTGCCTTACTCCTCTTCGTATTTGAAGTTCTTCAGACGTGTCCCGGCCAATCCTGATGTTTGCACGTTGATGACAGTAGAGATTTTTGATAATGCTTAGATCTTTATCATGAATACCCACTTTCTGAAGAATAGCAACCATTTCAGTATGTTTTACCCGATCAAAGACCTTCTCGAAGTCAACGAAACACTTATAAACCGGATGTCCGACATCTCTGCATCTCTGTACCATAACCTGAATACTAAACAGTGCTTCTCTGGTCCCAAGGTTATTGCGTATTTATAATATCAAGTATTTACTTAAGTGGATTTATTATTATATCATAAAATTTAGATATGTTTTGAAAATTAAAATGAATAAAATATATTTGGTTATAATTAAAAATTAAAAACAAATAAAAATAACTACTAATGTACGAGTATATACAGTATGTCCCTGTAAGTTGGAACCATAATATGGAAAACTTTATTGTTGATTTTATGAAAACAGGTATTCTTCATAAGAAGTTCTGCGTGATCTAAAACCTGCGATGCACGAACACCACTCATACGAAGAGACATACCGGCAAAACATTTTGAAAGAAATTAATTATAGTATGCCTCTCCATTCAGTGATCTGCCATAAATAATCAACGTAATAACATAATAGGTAATACACTTACGATTCGAAATCATTTTCGGCATTGACACTAAACAGGATTCTTTAAAACTATCTGTTTACTATCTTTCTTCTATCTATTTACATGGGACTGTCTATGCTTAAATTTGCGTACCGCACATAGTTGTCAGATTTAAATTGGCATACCAAAATATATTTTAATTTTTTGGTCAAACGGTTGCATTTAGAAAAAAATGTTATAAGAGTTTTTTGTTCTACATGGTGCCTTCTACCTATACCTTTAAGAAACGCACTATTTTCCGGGACACCCTGTATAGGGGTTAGACATTTTCGAGTTCTGACTGAGAATGTGTTTCATCGGTCTCTTCTGTGGAAGAGAAATTATTGGGGCTTAGTTTCTTTATTAATCGAGTTATATTAATTTTTAATTTTGAATTGTGGGTATAGGCGTGAACAAAATTAAGGATCTGAATTAATTCGGCTGTTTCGTTCGAATAGTTTTTTGAGGTTATTTCGGGATGTTTTGCGTTTAATGTGTTTTCGAGAAAGTCACATATTTCGTCGAAGTTTCCACTATAACAATGTGGAGGAACTAACAAAATAATTTTAAATTGTGTTTTTATCATTTAAAAACTGATAAATTTCGCAGCGGTTTACAACGTGATGTATATTATTACTGTCAGGACCGTACTCTTTATAAATAATTGTATTCGTTATCAGCGTCTATAACATGTTCTTAATGGATTATGAGACTTATTATTCCTTTATTCTCGATCAACAATCGCTTACGCATATTTTGTATTAAATGATAATTAATTTGTCTTATGTGACCTCGTGACACTGAAACTGGTTTAAGCAGTTAGGCAATGCGTCTAATATTTTGTTATCTGTATGCAGTTGTTTGGGGTTATATAAGCATAATAATCAAAAATGAACTCATATTTTGATATAAACTGTAATATTTAAATATCTTTGGCATTGCATACATTAATCATTAAACGAATTTTTTATCCACACACACACACACACACACCCACACCCACACCCACACCCACACCCACACCCACACCCACACCCACACCCAGACCCACACCCACACCCACACCCACACCCACACCCACACCCACACCCACACCCACACCCACACCCACACACACACACACACACACACACACACACACACACACACACACACACACACACACACACACACACACACACACACACACACACACACACACACACACCCACACACACACACACACACACACACACACACACACACACACACACACACACACCACACACCACACACACCACACCACACACACACACACACACACACACACACACACACACACACACACACACACACACACACACACACACACACACACACACACACACACACACCACACACACACACACACACACACACACACACACACACACACACACACACACACACACACACACACACACACACACACACACACACACCACACACACCACACACACACACACACACACACACACACACACACACACACACACACACACACACACACACCCACACACACACACACACACACACCCACACACACACACACACACACACACACACACACACACACACACACACACACACACACACACCACACACACACACACACACACACACCACACACACACACACACACACACACACACACACACACACACACTCACACACACACACACACTCACACCCACACACACACACTCACACCCACACACACACACACACACACACACACACACCACACTCACACACACACTCACACACACACACTCACACCTCACACTCACACTCACACTCACACCACACTCACACTCACACTCACACTCACACTCACACTCACACTCACACTCACACTCACACTCACACTCACACTCACACTCACACTCACCCACACTCACACTCACACTCACACTCACACTCACACTCACACTCACACTCACACTCACACTCACACTCACACTCACACTCACACTCACACTCACACTCACACCACACTCACACTCACACTCACACTCACACTCACACTCACACTCACACTCACACTCACACTCACACTCACACTCACACTCACACTCACACTCACACTCACACTCACACTCACACTCACACTCACACTCACACTCACACTCACACTCACACTCACACTCACACTCACACTCACACTCACACTCACACTCACACTCACACTCACACTCACACTCACACTCACACTCACACTCACACTCACACTCACACTCACACTCACACTCACACTCACACTCACACTCACACTCACACTCACACTCACACTCACACTCACACTCACACTCACACTCACACTCACACTCACACTCACACTCACACTCACACTCACACTCACACTCACACTCACACTCACACTCACACTCACACTCACACTCACACTCACACTCACACTCACACTCACACTCACACTCACACTCACACTCACACTCACACTCACACTCACACTCACACTCACACTCACACTCACACTCACACGCACACTCACACTCACACTCACACTCACACTCACACTCACACTCACACTCACACTCACACTCACACTCACACTCACACTCACACTCACACACTCACACTCACACTCACACTCACACTCACACTCACACTCACACTCACACTCACACTCACACTCACACTCACACGCACACCACACTCA